>NC_057806.1:623718220-624018220 GCF_018294505.1 Triticum aestivum | reverse complement strand
TATGTGAAAAAGTTTCAGGCTGATAAGCTCGAACCCAAAGCAGATAAATGGATCTTCATAGAATACCCAATACAGTTGGGTATACCTCCTATTTCAGATCCAGAAGAAAAAGTGATTGTTTCTAGAAACGGGTCTTTCTCGAGGAAAAGATTCTCTCGAAAGAATTGAGTGGGAGGATGGTGGAGACTTGATGAGGTTGTTGAACCGTCACTTCAACTAGTGTGTAGCAGGGCACAGGAAGTTGTTCCTGTGGCGCCCACACCAATTAAAGTGGAAGTTGATGATAGTGATCATGAAACTTCGGATCAAGTCACTACGAAACCTCATAGGTGGACAAGGATGCGTACTACTTCAGAGTGGTACGATAGTCCTGTCTTGGAAGTCATGTTGCTAGACAACAATGAACCTACGAGCTATGAAGAAGCGATGGTGGGGCTAGATTCTGACGAATGGCTCGAGGCCATAAAATCCGAGAGAGGATCCATGTATAAGAACAATGTATAGACTTTGGAAGAACTACTTGATGGTCGTAAGGCTGTTGGGTGCAGATGGATTTTAAAAGGAATACGGACAATGATGGTATGTGTCACCATTAAGAAAGCTCGACTTGTTGTTAAGATGTTTTCCGACAAGTTCAAGGAGTTGACTACGATGAGACTTTCTCACTCGTAGTGATGCTAAGAGTCTTTTGGAATTATATTAGCAGTTACTGCATTATTTATGAAATCTTGCAGATAGGATGTCAAAACATTGTTTCCTCGATGACTTTCTTGAGGAAAGGTAGTATGTGATACAACCAGAAGGTTTTGTCAATCTTGAAAGATGCTAACAAGTATGCAAACCTCCAGCGATCCTTCTAAGGACTGGAGTAAGCATCTCGGAATTGGAATGTACGCTTTGATGAGATGATCAAAGATTTTGGGTTTATACAAAGTTTATGAGAAGCTTGTAATTCCAAAAAAGTGAGTGGGAGCACTATAGAATTTTTGATGAGTATATGTTGTTAACATATTGTTGATCAGAAATGATGTAGAATTTCTGGAAAGCATACATGGTTATTAGAAAAGTGTTTTTCAATGGAAAACCTGGATTAAGCTACTTGAACATTGAGCATCAAGATCTATAAGGATAGATAAAAGACGCTTAATAGTGCTTTCAAATGAATACATACCTGACAAGATTTTGAAGGAGTTCAAACTAGATCATCAAAGAAGGAGTTCTTGGTTGTGTTACAAGGTGTGAGTATTGAGTAAGACTCAAGACCTGACCACGGCAGAAGAGAGAGAAAGGATGAAGGTCGTCCCCTACGCTTTAGACGTAGGCTCTATAGTATGATATGTTGTGTACCGCACCTGAAGTGTGCCTTGCCATGAGTCAGTAAAGGGGTACAAGAGTGATCCAGGAATGGATCACATGACATCGGTCGAACTTATCCTTAGTAACTAGTGGACTAAGGAATGTTCTCGATTATGGAGGTGGTAAAAGAGTTTGTCGTAAAGGGTTACGTCGATGCAAACTTTGACACTAATTCGGATGACTCTGAGTAGTAAACCGGATTCGTATAGTAGAGCGGTTATTTGGAATAGCTCCAAGTAGCGCGTGGTAGCTGCATCTACAAGATGACATAGAGATTTGTAAAGCACATACGGATCTGAAAGGTTCAGACCCGTTGACTAATAATCTCTCTCACAAGCGAGATATGAACAAACCCCATGGGTGTTGGATTCATTACAATCACATAGTGATGTGAACTAGATTATTGACTCTGGTGCAAGTTGGAGACTGTTGGAAATATGCCCTAGAGGCAATAATAAAATGGTTATTATTGTATTTCCTTGTTCATGATAATTGTTTATTTTTCATGATATAATTGTATTAACTGGAAACCATAATACATGTGTGAATACATAGACCACAACATGTCCCTAGTAAGCCTCTAGTTGACTAGCTCGTTAATCAATAGATGGTTATAGTTTCCTGACCATGGACATTGGATGTCATTGATAACTGGATCACATCATTAGGAGAATGATGTGATGGACAAGACCCAATCCTAAGCATAGCACAAGATCGTGTAGTTCCTTTTGCTAGAGCTTTTCTAATGTCAAGTATCGTTTCCTTAGACCATGATATTGTGCAACTCCCGAATACCGTAGGAATGCTTTGGGTGTACCAAACGTCACAACGTAACTAGGTGGCTATAAAGGTGCACTACAGGTATCTCGGAAAGTGTTTGTTGGGTTGGCACGAATCGAGACTGGGATTTGTCACTCCGTATGACGGAGAGGTATCTCTGGGCCCACTCGGTAAGACATCATCGTAATGAGCTCAATGTGACTAAGGGGCTGGTCACGGGATGATGTGTTACAGAACGAGTGAAGAGACTTGTCGGTAACGAGATAGAACGAGGTATTGGGATACCGACGATCGAGTCTCGGGCAAGTAACATACCGGTAGACAAAGGGAATTGTATACGGGATTGATTGAATCCCCGACATCGTGGTTCATCCGATGAGATCATCGTGGAACATGTGGGAGCCAACATGGGTATCCAGATCCCGCTGTTGGTTATTGGCCGGAGAACGTCTCGGTCATGTCTACATGGTTCCCGAACCCATAGGGTCTACACACTTAAGGTTCGGTCACGCTAGAGTTGTTATGGGAAATTGTATGTGGTTACTGAAGGTTGTTTGGAGTCCCGGACGTCACGAGGAGTTCCAGAATGGTCCGGAGGTGAAGATTTATATATGGGAATGAAGGAAATATGCCCTAGAGGCAATAATAAAGTTATTATTTATTTCCTTATATATCATGATAAAAGTTTATTATTCATGCTAGAATTGTATTAACCGGAAACATGATACATGTGTGAATACATAGACAAACAGAGTGTCACTAGTATGCCTCTACTTGACTAGCTTGTTAATCAAAGATGGTTATGTTTCCTAACCATGGACAAAGAGTTGTCATTTGATTAACAGGATCACATCATTAGTTGAATGATCTGATTGACATGACCCATTCCATTAGCTTAGCACCCGATCGTTTAGTATATTGCTATTGCTTTCTTCATGACTTATACATGTTCCTATAACTATGAGATTATGCAACTCCCGTTTGCCAGAGGAACACTTTGTGTGCTACCAAACATCACAACGTAACTGGGTGATTATAAAGGAGCTCTACAGGTGTCTCCAAAGGTACATGTTGGGTTGGCGTATTTCGAGATTAGGATTTGTCACTCTGATTGTCGGAGAGGTATCTCTAGGCCCTCTCGGTAATGCACATCACTTAAGACTTGCAGGCATTGCAACTAATGAGTTAGTTGCGGGATGATGTATTACAGAACGAGTAAAGAGACGTGCCGGTAACGAGATTGAACTAGGTATGGGATACCGACGATCGAATCTCGGGCAAGTAACATACCGATGACAAAGGGAACAACGTATGTTGTTATGCGGTCTGACCGATAAAAGATCTTCGTAGAATATGTAGGAGCCAATATGAGCATCCAGGTTCCGCTATTGGTTACTGACCGGAGATGTGTCTCGGTCATATCTACATTATTCTCGAACCCGTAGGGTCCGCATGCTTAAGGTTACAACGATAGTTATATTATGAGTTTATGCATTTTGATGTACCGAAGGTTGTTCGGAGTCCCGGATGTGATCACGGACATGACAAGGAGTCTCGAAATGGTCGAGACATAAAGATTGATATATTGGAAGCCTATGTTTGGATATCGGAAGTGTTCTGGGTGAAATCGGGATTTTACCGGAGTACTGGGAGGTTACCGGAACCCCCCGGGAGGTATATGGGCCTTAGTGGGCCTTAGTGGAAGAAGAGAAGAGGCAGCCAAGGCTGGGCCGCGCGCCCCTCCACCCCTAGTCCAAATAGGACAAGGAGAGAGGGGGCGGCGCCCCCCTCCTTCTCTCTCTCTCTTTCCCCCCTCCATGAATCCTATTCCAACTAGGAAAGGGGGGGAGTCCTACTCCCAGAGGGAGTAGGACTCCTCCTGGCGCGCCACACCTTGGCCGGCCCCCCTCCCTTGAACCTTTATATACGGAGGCAGGGGCACCCCCTAGAGACACAAGTTGATCCACGTGATCATATTCTTAGCCGTGTGCGGTGCCCCCTTCCACCATAGTCCTCGATAATATTGTAGCGGTGCTTAGGCGAAGCCCTGCGACGGTAGTACATCAAGATCGTCACCACGCCGTCGTGCTGACGGAACTCTTCCCTGACACTTTGCTGGATCGGAGTCCAGGGATCATCATCGAGCTGAACGTGTGCTAGAACTCGGAGGTGTCGTAGTTTCGGTGCTTGATCGGTCGGGCCGTGGAGACGTACGACTACATCAACCAAACGCTTTCGTTGTCGATCTACAAGGGTACGTAGATCATACTCTCCCCTCTCGTTGCTATGCATCACCATGATCTTGCGTGAGCGTAGGAATTTTTTTGAAATTACTACGAAACCCAACAGTGGTATCAGAGCCTAGGTTTTATATGTTGATGTTATATGCATGAGTAGAACACAAGTGAGTTGTGGGCGATGTAAGTCATACTGCTTACCAGCATGTCATACTTTGGTTCGGCGGTATTGTTGGACAAAGCGGCCCGGACCGACATTACGCGTACGCTTACGCGAGACCGGTTCTCCCGACGTGCTTTGCACATAGGTGGCTTGCGGGTGACAGTTTCTCCAACTTTAGTTGAACCGAGTGTGGCTAGCCCGGTCCTTGCGAAGGTTAAAACAGCACCAACTTGACAAACTATCGTTGTGGTTTTGATGCGTAGGTAAGATTGGTTCTTGCTTAAGCCCGTAGCAGCCACGTAAAACATGCAACAACAAAGTAGAGGACGTCTAACTTGTTTTTGCAGGGCATGTTGTGATGTGATATGGTCAAGACATGATGCTAAATTTTATTGTATGAGATGATCATGTTTTGTAACCGAGTTATCGGCAACTGGCAGGAGCCATATGGTTGTCGCTTTATTGTATGCAGTGCAATCGCGCTGTAATGCTTTACTTTATCACTAAGCGGTAGCGATAGTCGTGGAAGCATAAGATTGGCGAGACGACAACGATGCTACGATGGAGATCAAGGTGTCGCGCCGGTGTTGATGGTGATCAGGACGGTGCTTTGGAGATGGAGATCACAAGCACAAGATGATGATGGCCATATCATATCACTTATATTGATTGCATGTGATGTTTATCTTTTATGCATCTTATCTTGCTTTGATTGACGGTAGCATTATAAGATGATCTCTCACTAAATTATCAAGAAGTGTTCTCCCTGAGTATGCACCGTTGTGAAAGTTCTTCGTGCTGAGACACCACGTGATAATCGGGTGTGATAGGCTCTACGTTCAAATACAACGGGTGCAAAACAGTTGCACACGCGGAATACTCAGGTTATACTTGACGAGCCAAGCATATACAGACATGGTCTCGGAACACGGAGACCGAAAGGTTGAGCGTGAATAATATAGTAGCTATGATCAACATAGTGATGTTCACCATTGAAACTACTACATCTCACGTGATGATCGGACATGGTTTAGTTGATTTGGATCACGTAATCACTTAGAGGATTAGAGGGATGTCTATCTAAGTGGGAGTTCTTTAAGTAATATGATTAATTGAACCTAAGTTTATCATGAACTTAGTACCTGATAGTATCTTGCTTGTTTATGTATGATTGTAGATAAATGGCCCGTGCTGTTGTTCCATTGAATTTTAATGCGTTCCTTGAGAAAGCAAAGTTGAAAGATGATGGTAGCAATTACATGGACTGGGTCCGTAACTTGAGGATTATCCTCATTGCTGCACAGAAGAATTACGTCCTGGAAGCACCGCTGGGTGCCAGGCCTGCTGCTGGAGCAACACCAGATGTTGTGAACGTCTGTCAGAGCAAAGCTGATGACTACTCGATAGTTCAGTGTGCCATGCTTTACGGCTTAGAACCGGGACTTCAACGATGTTTTGAACGTCATGGAGCATATGAGATGTTCCAGGAGTTGAAGTTAATATTTCAAGCAAATGCCCGGACTGAGAGATATGAAGTCTCCAATAAGTTCTATAGCTGCAAGATGGAGGAGAACAGTTTTGTCAGTGAGCATATACTCAAAATGTCTGGGTATAATAATCACTTGATTCAAATGGGAGTTAATCTTCCAGATGATTGCATCATTGACAGAATTCTCCAATCACTGCCACCAAGCTACAAGAGCTTCGTGATGAACTATAATATGCAAGGGATGAATAAGACTATTCCCGAGCTCTTCGCAATGCTGAAAGCTGCGGAGGTAGAAATCAAAAAGGAGCATTAAGTGTTGATGGTCAACAAGACCACTAGTTTCAAGAAAAAGGGCAAAGGTAAGAAGAAGGGGAACTTCAAGAAGAACAACAAGCAAGTTGCTGCTCGAGAGAAGAAACCCAAGTCTGGACCTAAGCCTGAAACTGAGTGCTTCTACTGCAAGCAGACTGGTCACTGGAAGCGGAACTGCCCCAAGTATTTGGCGGATAAGAAGGATGGCAAGGTGAACAAAGGTATATGTGATATACATGTTATTGATGTGTACCTTACTAATGCTCGCAGTAGCACCTGGGTATTTGATACTGATTCTGTTGCTAATATTTGCAACTCGAAACAGGGACTATGGATTAAGCAAAGATTGGCTAAGGACGAGGTGACGATGCGCGTGGGAAACGGTTCCAAAGTCGATGTGATCGCAGTCGGCACGCTACCTCTACATCTACCTTCAGGATTAATATTAGACCTAAATAATTGTTATTTGGTGCCAGTGTTAAGCATGAACATTATATCTGGATCTTGTTTGATGCGAGACGGTTATTCATTTAAATCAGAGAATAATGGTTGTTCTATTTATATGAGTAATATCTTTTATGGTCATGCACCCTTGAAGAGTGGTCTATTCTTATTAAATCTCGATAGTAGTAACACACATATTCATAATGTTGAAGCCAAATGATGCAGAGTTGATAATGATAGTACAACTTATTTGTGGCACCGCCGTTTAGGTCATATCGGTGTAAAGCGCATGAAGAAACTCCATACTGATGGACTTTTGGAACCACTTGATTATGAATCACTTGGTACTTGCGAACCGTGCCTCATGGGCAAGATGACTAAAACGCCGTTCTCCGGTACTATGGAGGGAGCAACAGATTTGTTGGAAATCATACATACAGATGTATGTGGTCCGATGAATATTGAGGCTCGTGGCGGATATTGTTATTTTCTCACCTTCACAGATGACTTAAGCAGATATGGGTATATCTACTTAATGAAACATAAGTCTGAAACGTTTGAAAAGTTCAAAGAATTTCAGAGTGAAGTTGAAAATCATCGTAACAAGAAAATAAAGTTTCTACCATCTGATCGTGGAGGAGAATATTTGAGTTACGAGTTTGGTGTACATTTGAAACAATGCGGAATAGTTTCACAACTCACGCCACCCGGAACACCACAGCGTAATGGTGTGTCCGAACGTCGTAATCGTACTTTACTAGATATGGTGCGATCTATGATGTCTCTTACTGATTTACCGCTATCATTTTGGGGTTATGCTTTGGAGACGGCCGCATTCACGTTAAATAGGGCACCATCAAAATCCGTTGAGACGACGCCTTATGAACTCTGGTTTGGCAAGAAACCAAAGTTGTTGTTTCTGAAAGTTTGGGGCTGCGATGCTTATGTGAAAAAGCTTCAACTTGATAAGCTCGAACCCAAATAGGAGAAATGTGTCTTCATAGGATATCCAAAGGAGACTATTGGATACACCTTCTATCACAGATCCGAAGGCAAGACTTTTGTTGCTAAGTTCGGAAACTTTTTAGAGAAGGAGTTTCTCTCGAAAGAAGTGAGTGGGAGGAAAGTAGAACTTGATGAGGTAACTGTACCTGCTCCCTTATTGGAAAGTAGTGCATCACAGAAAACTGTTTTCGTGACACCTACACCAATTAGTGAGGAAGCTAATGATAATGATCATGAAACTTCAGAACAAGATACTACTGAACCTCGTAGATCAACCAGAGTGAGATCCGCACCAGAGTGGTACGGTAATCCTGTTCTGGAAGTCATGCTACTAGATCATGATGAACCTACGAACTATGAAGAAGCGATGGCGAGCCCAGATTCCGCAAAATGGCTTGAAGCCATGAAATCTGAGATGGGATCCATGTATGAGAACAAAGTATGGACTTTGGTTGACTTGCCCAATGATCGGCAAGCAATTGAGAATAAATGGATCTTCAAGAAGAAGACTGACGCCGACGGTAATATTACTGTCTACAAAGCTCGACTTGTCGCAAAAGGGTTTCGGCAAGTTCAAGGGGTTGACTACGATGAGACCTTCTCACCCGTAGCAATGCTTAAGTCTGTCTGAATCATGTTAGCAATTGCCGCATTTTATGATTATGAAATTTGGCAGATGGATGTCAAAACTGCATTCCTGAATGGATTTCTGGAAGAAGAGTTGTATATGATGCAACCAGAAGGTTTTGTCGATCCAAAGGGATCTAACAAAGTGTGCAAGCTCCAGCGATCCATTTATGGACTGGTGCAAGCCTCTCGGAGTTGGAATAAACGCTTTGATAGTGTGATCAAAGCATTTGGTTTTATACAGACTTTTGGAGAAGCCTGTATTTACAAGAAAGTGAGTGGGAGCTCTGTAGCATTTCTGATATTATATGTGGATGACATATTACTGATCGGAAATGATATAGAATTTCTGGATAGCATAAAGGGATACTTGAATAAGAGTTTTTCAATGAAAGACCTCGGTGAAGCTGCTTACATATTAGGCATAAAGATCTATAGAGATAGATCTAGACGTTTAATTGGACTTTCACAAAGCACATACCTTGACAAGATTTTGAAGAAGTTCAAAATGGATCAAACAAAGAAAGGGTTCTTGCCTGTGTTACAGGGTGTGAAGTTGAGTCAGACTCAATGCCCGACCACTGCAGAAGATAGAGAGAAAATGAAAGATGTTCCCTATGCTTCAGCCATAGGCTCTATCATGTATGCAATGCTGTGTACCAGACCTGATGTGTGCCTTGCTATAAGTCTAGCAGGGAGGTACCAAAGTAATCCAGGAGTGGATCACTGGACAGCGGTCAAGAACATCCTAAAGTACCTGAAAAGGACTAAGGATATGTTTCTTGTATATGGAGGTGACAAAGAGATCATCGTAAACGGTTACGTTGATGCAAGCTTTGACACTGATCCGGACGATTCTAAATCGCAAACCGGATACGTGTTTACATTAAACGGTCGAGCTGTCAGTTGGTGCAGTTCTAAACAAAGTGTCGTGGCGGGATCTACGTGTGAAGCGGAATACATAGCTGCTTCGGAAGCAGCAAATGAAGGAGTCTGGATGAAGGAGTTCATATCCGATATAGGTGTCATACCTAGTGCATTGGGTCCAATGAAAATCTTTTGTGACAATACTGGTGCAATTGCCTTGGCGAAGGAATCCAGATTTCACAAGAGAACCAAGCACATCAAGAGACGCTTCAATTCCATCCGGGATCTAGTCCAGGTGGGAGACATAGAGATTTGCAAGATACATACGGATCTGAATGTTGCAGACCCATTGACTAAGCCTCTTCCACGAGCAAAACATGATCAACACCAAGGCTCCATGGGTGTTAGAATCATTACTGTGTAATCTAGATTATTGACTCTAGTGCAAGTGGGAGACTGAAGGAAATATGCCCTAGAGGCAATAATAAAGTTATTATTTATTTCCTTATATATCATGATAAAAGTTTATTATTCATGCTAGAATTGTATTAACCGGAAACATGATACATGTGTGAATACATAGACAAATAGAGTGTCACTAGTATGCCTCTACTTGACTAGCTTGTTAATCAAAGATGGTTATGTTTCCTAACCATGGACAAAGAGTTATCATTTGATTAACAGGATCACATCATTAGTTGAATGATCTGATTAACATGACCCATTCCATTAGCTTAGCACCCGATCGTTTAGTATGTTGCTATTGCTTTCTTCATGACTTATACATGTTCCTATAACTATGAGATTATGCAACTCCCGTTTGCCAGAGGAACACTTTGTGTGCTACCAAACGTCACAACGTAACTGGGTGATTATAAAGGAGCTCTATAGGTGTCTCCAAAGGTACATGTTGGGTTGGCGTATTTCGAGATTAGGATTTGTCACTCCGATTGTCGGAGAGGTATCTCTGGGCCCTCTCGGTAATGCACATCACTTAAGCCTTGCAAGCATTGTAACTAATGAGTTAGTTGCGGGATGATGTATTACAGAACGAGTAAAGAGACTTGCCGGTAACGAGATTGAACTAGGTATGGGATACCGACGATCGAATCTCGGGCAAGTAACATACCGATGACAAAGGGAACAACGTATGCTGTTATGCGGTCTGGCTGATAAAAGATCTTCGTAGAATATGTAGGAGCCAATATGAGCATCCAGGTTCCGCTATTAGTTATTGACCGGAGACGTGTCTCGGTCATGTCTACATTATTCTCGAACCCGTAGGGTCCGCACGCTTAAGGTTACAATGACAGTTATATTATGAGTTTATGCATTTTGATGTACCGAAGGTTGTTCGGAGTGCCGGATGTGATCACGGACATGACGAGGAGTCTCGAAATGGTCGAGACATAAAGATTGATATATTGGAAGCCTATGTTTGGATATCGGAAGTGTTCCGGGTGAAATCGGGATTTTACCGGAGTACCGGGAGGTTACCGAAACCCCCCGGGAGGTATATGGGCCTTAGTGGGCCTTAGTGGAAGAAGAGAAGAGGCAGCCAGGGCTGGGCCGCGCGCCCCTCTACCCCTAATCCTTCTCTCTCTCTTTCCCCCCTCCACGAATCCTATTCCAACTAGGAAAGGGGGGGAGTCCTACTCCCAGAGGGAGTAGGACTCCTCCTGGCGCGCCACACCTTGGCCGGCCGGCCCCCCTCCCTTGAACCTTTATATACGGAGGCAGGGGCACCCCCTAGAGACACAAGTTGATCCACGTGATCATATTCTTAGCCGTGTGCGGTGCCCCCTTCCACCATAGTCCTCGATAATATTGTAGTGGTGCTTAGGCGAAGCCCTGCGACGGTAGTACATCAAGATCGTCACCACGCCGTCGTGCTGACGGAACTCTTCCCCGACACTTTGCTGGATCGGAGTCCGGGGATCGTCATCGAGCTGAACGTGTGCTAGAACTCAGAGGTGCCGTAGTTTCGGTGCTTGATCGGTCGGGCCGTGGAGACGTACGACTACATCAACCAAATGCTTCCGTTGTCGATCTACAAGGGTACGTAGATCATACTGTCCCCTCTCGTTGCTATGCATCACCATTATCTTGCGTGAGCATAGGAATTTTTTTGAAATTACTACGAAACCCAATAGGGAAGTCCAGTTTCAGTCGCCGGAATGGTTTTGGGGGTTATCGGTATTGTACCAGGACCACCGAAAGGTGTCCGGAGGTCCACCGGGTGGGGCCACCTGCCTCGGGGGACTTAATGGGATGAATATGGGAGGGAACCAGCCCCTAGTGGGTTGGTGCGCCCCCCAAGGGCCCAAGGTGCCTAGGGTTTGGAAACCCTAGGGGAGGGGGCGCCTCCACCTTGCTTGGGGGCAAGTCTCCCCTCCTGGCCGCCCCCCTCTCCCCTTCATGCTATAAATAGAGGGAGGGTGGGAGGGCTGCAGCACCCCTTCCCTGGTGCAGCCCCTCCCTCCTCCAACTCTTCCTTCTCCTCCGTAGAGCTTGGCGAAGCCCTGCAGGAATACCACAAGCTCCACCACCACGCCGTCGTGTTGCCAGAGTTCTCCCTCAACTTCTCGTTGCCTCTTGCTTGATCAAGAAGGAGGAGACGTCCCCGGGTTGTACGTGTGTTGAACACGGAGGCGCCGTCCGTTCGGCGCTAGATCGGATCTTCCGCGATTTGAATCACCGCGAGTATGACTCCATCAACCGCGTTCTTGTAACGCTTCCGCTTAGCGATCTTCAAGGGTATGAAGATGCACTCCCTCTCTCTCATTGCTAGCATCTCCTAGATTGATCTTGGTGACACGTAGGAAAATTTTGAATTATTGCTACGTTCCCCAACAATATTCTAACTTTATGATAACAACACCTATTTTTATATTTTAGTTCTCTGATATCATGCAGAGTTATCCTCTTAATACCCGCAACGTAATTTTATTTCTCGTTTCTAGACGGAAGCAAACGTTCGGTGTACGTAGAGTCGTATCAGTGGCAGATATGACTTGAGAGAATATTGATCTTACCTTTAGCTCCTTGTGGTTTCGACACTCCATACTTATCACTTCCACCTTTGGAAACTGCTACGATGATTCCTTGCACTTGGGGATTATCAACCACCACAAATTAATTTACCAGAGCTGTCCCACTTATTTATATTTGTTCCACTATGTCTTATAGTGTCTGATCTTCCTTATACCGAGACATGTCCATTCAGGAATCAAGCCATAAAAAATAACCTAGAGCTTGTATGTGTTCTCCCTCTTCAGCACTGTACAATATCTGAAACAAAATAGAGCAGGATTTGTAGTGCCAGCCATTAACAATTTTCTATTTGAATTAATGTTTTGAGGTGCTACTTACAACACTAGCCACACCAGCAGATAGGGTGAAGAAAATCACTAATGCTTCAGAAGGGTTTGTTTACCTTGTAAGTGCCAAATGGAGGCGTAAATTCGTCCTAGTGAATTTTCTCCCAAAAGTTTAGCTTTCTCATCTTAATTCTTTAATATCACTATCATGTAAGTGTCAATGGAGTTACAGGTCCATGAGAAACAGTGAAACCATGTGTCAGAGATCTTCTTAAGGAGATTAAGCAGGTTCGAACAAATAATTATAAAATTCATCCCATTTGTCAACAATCTTGTCAAAATTATCATCCTGTATATACTCCTGCATGTCTGCATATATGCTCAGATGGTTTCCCTATTGTCCGCAGGCCACTGACAAAGCAGTGGTTGTTGGCTTTGGTATATCAACACCTGATCATGTTAGACATGTAATATTAAATCCATTTGTCGGAGAAGAATACTATCCACAAGTTACTAATACTTCTTTTGTGAAGTTCAACAGATAATTGAATTTTGTAAATGGGTGCATATTGTTGAGTGGGGGCGCAGATGGGGTGATCGTTGGTAGTGCAATGGTGAAACAACTGGGTGAAGTGGCTTCTCCGAGAGAAGGGTTGAAGAGGCTAGAAGACTTTTCTGGGAGCTTGAAGGATGCGCTACAATAATATGTAATGTGGAAGCAATTCCCTACATTGCCATGATATCTGAAAATAAAGGTAGTGAATGGTTTTAGATTTGTGATCAAGTACGAAATGGTAGAAGCAATAGCATTGACTAACACTAGTTTGCTTTGTTTTTTTCGGGGGAAGCTACGCTAGAAGTGCAACCAAAGACACTCAATCATTTGCTTTATTGGAGTTGCAGAGTGTTTGTTTATGTGCCCTTACAAATTGATTGTAAAATATTGTTTTATGTGCTTGTAGTAATCATGTATTCATGTGGTAGAAAGCACACATGCTTCGGGTCTTACATGTATATTATATTTGTAATTTAAAGAGGAATAGTATTATTCACGGTGGTGTGCCCGATAAACTAAACCCATCATGCATTGGGAAATTGTCAAATCATCCTCCAAGCTGTTCCCAGAAGGCAGGTTTAGCTACTGAAAGGGGGCAACATGGAACTCCTGTTGATCAAGATGAAGGCCAAAGGTCGCCTCACAGTGACTCCAGGAGTATCTCGAGGAAGGAGCTACAAACATGATCTTTTACCTTGCTATAAATTTTCATAGGGAGATGATCATATGTTGTGTAAACATTTAGAAAGAAATGTTGGCATAGAACAAACTTGACTAAATTATCTAAGAGGGTATACCATATGAACTGCATACATCGTTACAAAGAGTTACATCCATGAAGTGATCATAAGAATCCCAAATTTCAGCCATACTAGTTGTCGTTCGCTTTCTTGACTTTCTAGTGGTCCACAAGCTAGAAATGCCACACTAGCTTCATTTTTCCCCTTCTTTTAAAAAACATTTTCTTCCTTGACACATTATCACAATTTGGGGACCCAGTCAAGATATGGGCATTTGTAGCTCCAATTAGGACCTGTATATTGCACACAATTTAGCCATAACCCCTCGTCGTTGCCAACTTTCCATCATAATTGCCAAAATCATAAAAAAATGATTCTGAAGGATGCCCGAAGAACTAAAGCAACCAGCCAATTACGTACCGACAGTTCTCATAAGCATTTGTTTGTTCCAGCCAACCATTCTATTATCTAGTGAACTTGTAGGCAGCCACCCGCCATGAGCAAGATTTGGACAATTAGTGCAAATTGGATTAGTACTGAGTTCCTCATCAGAAGCAGGATCATCGAGATATTGATGACAGAAGCAAGGATTATTCCTCGTTTTCCAAATAGTCTAGCAGACTACTCCTACTCGACGGAGCTGCGAGTACTCTGTTCCTTATAGGAAAGGAAGCAAGCTCCTCCAAACATGTCATTAACAACACACGACACCCTTTCAAAATTGTGGGTAAAATCACTACTTGCCAAATAAATTTAGCAAGGGAACAGTCAAAGAGAAGATGATTCACCGTTTCCTTCACTCAAGGAGAAAATATTTTTTGTCGAACAAGTAAGCAAGAGGCCTAGATATAGTGCATAATAATGTCGCTTGACCTATGGGCCATACCTATTCGATATCCTCATATATTGGATTTGGGGCTTGTGTTAGTAACTAGCTCAAAGGTGTGGTCGTGTGAATAAAATTCAAAATTCTGGGTTAAATTATTACAGGTTCCCCAGAATATGGGGTTTGTAAAATGAGTTTTGCTTCAGTACACCCCCTTCAAAGTTTGCACGGATCTTAAAGTTACTTAAAAAGGCTATAGCAATATCAGCCTGGAGATTGAACATATTGAATAGATTGATTTGAATACAAAAGATGACATTTTTCTTTTTGATTGAAAAGATGCCTTCAAATCTCCACCTTTAATCTGTATCAAAACCCATAAACAAAAAGTACAAATAAAACATTCCAAAATAAAAGAATAAAAGAATAAAAGAAAATGCAACACTGACTATAAAATAGGCACTATCTTTTTGCGAGACATACAAATAGCTTCTCCGCTTCTACCCATTTAAATTTTGACAACCATGGTGGCTCGCTAGTCTAGATCATTAACTATTTTAATTACATGTCATGGGATATCCTTTAGACTCCTGGTCCTGGCATATGCTTCGAGCCTATTTAATCCTTCCATTGGAGAATTTGCTACGTACCATTAGAAATGCAAACCTTACAAGACATGAACAAAAACGTTTACTATATGTATTAAGAACTCATCGTGCTACTGTTTGTTATACTCTGGATGGTCTCAAAGTTATTAGCCCTACGTTATGCACTCATATAATTCATATGACACCCGATGCTAAGACTATTGTAGATCATCAACTTCGCTTAAATCATAAAATTAAGGGTGTGATAAGAAATGAGGTATCGAAACTTCTAAAAGTCGGTATCATTAAGAAGGGAGGTTTAACTATGATTCCTAATGAACACAATTAACCTATTCCACAAAGAACTGTGTCAAGATATAGGGTGTGCATTGTTCATAGAATATTAAATAAAACTACTAGAAAGAATCATTACTCTTTGTCTTTTATCGACCAAACATTAGAAATGCTATGAAAGCCATTCACAGTTCTTTATCAGGATGGTTATCTTTTTTTTCTCAAATACATGTGTTTCATGAAGACCTATTGGAAACACATATTTTGGTTATTATTTTGTTACTAAACTTTTAATTTGTAGTGTTTTGATTCCATGGGACCTTTTCCAACTTCATATTGTAACACATATTTTGGTTGCTATTGATTATGCCACCAAGTGGGTAGAAGTTATTCCAACTAAACGTAATGATCATCGTACTTCTATTAGAATATTCAAAGGTGCTATCTTTTCAAGGTTTGGAGTTCCTAGATACCGTATGAATGATGGTGGTTCATATTTTATACATGGTGAATTCAGAGAAGTTTTAACGAAGTATGGTATTAATAATAGAGTATCACCTTATCATCCTCGATCTAGTGGTCAAGTAAAATTAACCAGAAGAGAGATAACGTTAATTTCACAAAAGACTAGTTTGAAGACCATCCATGACGTGGATATGACATCTAGGTACCGCCAACCAAAAAATGGTCATCCCTGAGCAAACTGAGTTATCCACTCAAACCCAAAGGCCGAGCATAAACCATACCTTCTTGGAAGGAAAGGCAACGTCAGTCTATAGGCACATGGCATGGTCCGGTTCACTTCGCGTGTGCAACATGACCTTTTATCCGACGTGAACCATGTAAACCTATATCCGCCATTTATGTAAGGTCAGCTAGGGTCCTCTCATGAGAGATCCAACACTTCTAGAGCAATCTAGGGCCAGGGTTTCAAGATAACACATCCTTCCATTGAACATTTCAGACAGGTTTGGGGGAGCTCAGTAGTTGGCTGCTTTGTGTTCAGAGTGCGTTTGGACTATCTGGGCGAACAAATGGGGTGAGAGTGGGGGATGCCCTTTGAGTGCCCCAAGATTTTCTGCACATAGCATTGTACGTGAACTTACCTATGTTTGACGGCTGATCTGATATGGGGGCCCTCACATCATGATGACATGGTAGGGGGTTCTCACACCTTTGACTTGGCTATTAAACTACATTAGGGCCCACTTATCAGCTTCCACATTCCCCTCTCTCCAACCATTTCTTTCTATGGCATCCCAAGGAATAGTTTGAGAGCTACGTCGGACGGTGGCTCATTCGTGACCGAAGACACGGGCGAGTTGCTTGGAGGTGTCCATGGTCGGCAGTGAGCTTATGGACTAGATGGACAATAGGATGACAGTGGAGGTCGCTGAGCCGACAACAACACTTGAAAACTTAGTGTTCCCTTGGGACAAGTGATCGCGAGATCGTGCTTGATGTGTGGTGGTGGCAGTGCGATGAGGAGGTTCCGAGACCAAGAAGGTGTGATGACCGGTGCGGGGAGCTCGTGGGTAAGGTTGGAGGCTTGCCTGCCCGTCTGCTGCCAGACTGGCCATAGCTTTAATAGCCTCTTTTTTTCTTTTCTATTTATTTTTTATTTTCCCTTTTTACTTCTCTTGTCTTTTCCCTTTTCTTTTTTGTTTCTTGTTTCTTTAAAAGACTATTTTGAAAATAAATGAACATTTTAGAAAATACACGTCAACACTTTTTCAAAATCACAAGAGCATGTAAAAAAATAGACAACTACTTTTTGCAATACACTCCCAAGTTAACACAACAAAGGAACAGAAGCATATGCAAACACTAACTATAAAAGTAAACACTAGTCTCTTTTTGCAATACAAAAAATGCAAATACCTTCTACCCTTTTACGATTTAAATTTTGACCACCATGCTGGCCTGCAACCCTAAATAATTAACCATTTTAATTGCATATCATGGGAGTGCATTCTTCAAACTCTTGGCATATACTTCTAGCCTCTCTAATCCTTCTCCTGGAGAGTTTGCTTCACCCAATTGTTTCACCATTGCACTACCAATGATCACTCCATCTGAACCCCACTCGGCAATCTGTATGCATTCATAAGTGTTCGAGGTCAGCAATGTAATAATCTTATTCAGATTTTTCAATCAAGATTACAATTTTTTGGTGAATCTTTCGATGTGTTATCTACCTGGCTAACATGTTCCGGGGTCGATATGCCAAAGCCAACCGCCACTGCCTTGTCTGTGACCTGCGAACAATTACAAAATATATGTGACAGATGATACTTTGAACATAACAGGGTGGGAAATCGACACTATTTCTTTGCTGGTTAGGAGAAAAGAATTGATGTTTTTAAAAATCTTTTCTACAAACCTGTCTAATCTCCTGAAGAAGATCCTTGACACATGGGTTTACGTTCGCCCTAGCTCCTGTAACTCCAACAACACTTACCTGCATAATGTTATTAATTATGGGATTAAAATGTTAATCATGAGATCTTGAGCGCAAAGCCAAAACTGGGATTGTACGCATGTGTGTTGTGCAACTTACAAGGTAAACAAACCCTTCCGAAGCTTTTGTGATTTCTTTCATCCTCTCTAATGGTGTAGCTGGCGTTGTAAGGAGGATCTACAATCATTTATTGAAAAACCATAACTTGTTTAAAGGATCCTGGGTTCTGTTAACATTGCATTAATGTTTAATGAGGGCATGCACGTACCAGCTCTAGATTGTTCTTGATGGCTTTTTTCCTGAAAGCATGCATCTCCTCGTATGGAAGGTCGGGTATGATAATGCCTGGGGTACATGCATGTAACAAGTGCGAATTAGCAAATCTGTTGTGTTAATTGTCAACATCAGTTAAAATATGTAATATGTTAATTACCTTTGACACCGGCTTCTTTGGCAGCCGCAGCGAAACTCCCTGCCCCACGGCGTACAATGGGGTTGAAGTAAGAGAAGATGACCACGGGGCAGGACAGCTCCGGCGTCACCTCCTTGAGCATCGACATCATGGTGTCCGTGGTCGCGCCAGCAGCCAACGCACGGGCAGCGGATGCCTGAATCACTGGCCCGTCGGCAGAGGGGTCCGAGAAGGGCAAGCCGAGCTCGATGACGTCGGCGCCGAGGCTGTCGAGGAGCCTGAGCGCCTCCGCCGTGGTCGCCAGGTCGGGGTCGCCGGCGGTGATGTACGGGATGAACGCCGTCTGCGCGCGCGCAACGGTAAAGCCTTGGTCGATTAGCATCGATCTTTTACGTGCATGCTGCGAACTGAGCTTCAGTTTAGTACACTCGGCGCACTTACTTTGCCATTCGCCCTGACGCGAGACATGGCCTCTGCCACCGACAGGCCGCGGTCGCTGGTCGCGGACCTTGACGCGCACCTCCTAGCAGGCGCGGGCGCGGTCACCGCCGCCACCACGTCGACGGCCTGACCACGGGCCTCCCAGGCGCGCGCACCGCCACCGCGCCCGCGCCGCGCCGCATGGGGTGCCTCAACGGCAGAGCCGAGGAGGACACGGAGAGGGACGCCTTGAGCGTGAAGGCCATGCAAACAGCGACGGACGGCACGCACGCAAACTCAGCCAAGGTCGCTCTGTTTGCAGGGCTAAAATACACGAGCAGCAGAGAACACTTCAACTTTTCCGCGCGAGATGACTCAAGTGCTGGCGTGCGTGCGTGCGTTCGTTCGTTTATATAGCAGAAGCAGCAGCCGGCGGCGGCTCTACGCAGGGAGGAGAAACAGAGGAAGCTAGCAGTAATAATTAGTTACTGACTAATGGTGGGTAAGGGTTGAGTCGATCTTCACCGTGCGCCGCCACCGCAAGCGGCACAGCAACGTGCCGGGCTGAAGCCGAGTACGTATTAGACTGGTCATAGTGGGGAGTAATTTATACTAGTGTCATGCATATGACATTAGTCTAAGTTACTATCTTCATAGTGCAAAGTAACATAGTAGTAGTGTTATAGAAGACTTCATTAATTAGCTTGTAGACTCATTTTGTCTTGAAAACGCTATGTTACAGTAAAATATTATGTTACCACTTTTCATTAACTACATTGCCACATAAGCAAAAATTTCTCGGAGTGCGCTATGTTACTTGCTAAGTTACTCCCACTATGACTAGCCTTACTACATTTTGGTCACTTAATTTAGGAGCCATACATTTGTCAGTGCAATTGCTTTTTTAGCTCCATTTGATTTTCTTAGCCGTTAGATTGTAATCCAACGGAGCCATCTTTTTCCTCCTCCGGCACGCCATCTTCTTCCTCCTCCCTACCACGACCTGTCCTACTGTACCACCGGCCCAACCACCTGCTCCCGCCGCAGCCTCTGCCGTGCTACCGCCGCCCCGATCTTCCCTCTAAACATAACCACCAACTCCGGCACAAGTGAACCCCGCACTCGACTTGCGAACCTCCTGCCTCTCCGTCACACGCGACGCCACGGTGTCCTTGTCTCCGACGAAGTCCTGACTCGCCCTTGGCGGAGACACCCCGGCCAACCACGGACTCCCCCTCTTAGGCGTATGATATACGTATACGGATTGAAGAAACAAATTCAGGAAACTGATGTTTTGCAAATCTGCTTAATTTATCAACTTGTATGGACATGGTCCTTCAAACTTTAAAATTCAAATAATTTATATCCCGAACTTTCAAAAGTTGAAAACAGTGACGGAGGAGATGACTTGGCTTCCATATGTGGTTAACACCACACTAAGTTGTCAGCAAAACCGCTTCGAGTCGGGATAGGGCATAAATTTGCCTAATTTTAGATGTTCGGTGTGCAACTTGTCTAGTTTTTAATTTGAGAGACCAAAATGGACTTTTGCATTTCTATTTAATACACGAATCGTAAGTTTGTAAAACATTTCATGGAGAAGGAATAGTATCACAACTTTGTATAGGTTCGGTCATTTATATTTTAAATCTATATAGGGGGTGGGACCAAAAGCATCTTCGGTGGGAAGGAAAAAATGGCAAGTAAGCATTATATCATCATTCATGAGAAGGAATATTATACATCCTCTATCCCATAACCTAGTGTATTAGTTATTTCAAATATCAAACATGTTCATGTTTGACCAAGTTTTTAGAAGAAAACAATCAATGTCCACAATACCAAATTTGTATCATCAGATCCCTCATCAAAAGTATTTTCATATTTCATTTATTTTGTATTGTAGATGCTGATATTTTATTCTATAATCTTGATAAAAATGCATATGCTTGACTTGGACAAAAATGGATGCACTTCGTATTATGGAATGGAGGGAGTATGTCGCAAACGCGGCTGCAATGCGCCACCTGTCACCTGTGGGCTTGCTCCGTCGGATCGCACAGATGGGAGTGATCCTGACACCACGATGGCATCATCGAGAACATGGCAGATCACCAACGGATGTACTACTTTGACGGCGGCTTTGAAAGGGTTTTTTGAAACTTAAAAGGATGAAGTCTATCACGACTGGTCTTCTCGGCCGACGCTCGTGCTCTGGACGGACCTCGTCTTCCCCTCACTCCGGCAGAGGAGATGACTTTTGACGCGGTGGAGCACGAGGCGACCGATCGGTGATTAGGCTCTAGTCATTCGTACGATAAGCCCTTCCCTGGTGCAACTATGGCAATAGTAAAAAAATAGTACTTTTCTTAGAAATATAAACATTCCTTGGTTTTTATTTCGAACAAAGTGCAGACGCAAACGCTCATATACACGCTCATACACTCACACTACGAACACACACGCGCACCCTACTCCTATGAACACCTCTGAAAGACTAAGTCGGTGTATCATCTTGACATTCTACGAAATCATCATAGACGTCTTGTAGTCGACAGGAACGTCTCCTCCCACTAAACGCGCATTGTCGAAAATCCTGTAATAAATCCAGCATAAATGCGAGCAACGGGACTTGAACCCTCATGGGCTGGGGATACCACTGTCCTCCTAACCATCCAACTACAGGTTGGTTCACATGAACATTCCCTGGTAACAACGGCCCAAAATGAGTACAAGAAGATCACACACGGGTGTAATGTGGTATTCTGTTTCTCCACAGCCCAAGTAGCAATTCATGAATATTTTAAAATTTGAGATTTTTTTTCATTTTTGGACATTATAAGAAAACGTTAGTATTTTTAAAAATTCAGAGCATTATTTATTATTTTCTTGAGCATTTTCAGAAAATTATTAATATTTCCAAAAAATTGAACATTTTCTTCAAGAAGACATATAGATTTTTCAAAATTAGCAAATATTATTTTATAAATATCATGAACAATTTCAAGTTTCTTCAACATCTTTAGTTTTGTAAAATAAATACTTAAAATTCAACTTTTGGTTTCTCATTTTTGAAAAATCAAAGGGTTTATTTTTCTCTTGGCCAAATTAATGTTGTAATAAAAATATTTTTGGACTCTAACCACATGGTATGATCACAAGAAGTGATTTGGGACACTTGATCAAGTTGGAGGAATTTGCAAGATAAAATCCAAATGCTAGTAAAAAATAAACTCTAATATATACATTACTAATAAAGGGATTAGTGTTTTTGCCCGTCTGCTGTGTCTTTTTTGTAGAAAACCCACTATTATTTCTTAAAATCAACCCACGGTACAGGTTTAAGTGACTCCAAGGAAAATGTTTTGCTTTTTGTGAAAAAAAACCCTGTAGTTTGCTCAAATCAACCTACGGTCCGATTTAAGTGACATAAAATTGTTTGCTTTTTACAGAAAACACCATGATATGTGGTTTATATTGAACCCATAGTCCATATCATATGTTTTAAAAAAATAGTCATATCTTTTAAACAGTAACTCCAATTTAACATGTTATATATGAAATTTGATTAAAAATATGTAGAATCTGAATATGATGTTATTTTACCCTATAAAAACATTTAAAATGCTAGTTAGGATGCAATCTTAATCAATGGTGCATGATACATCTTTCTTTTTTTATCGGTGCGGATCGAGATTAAAAATGAACACCTCAGCAAAACCAGATTAGAGACGAAAGAACCCATCAATAACCATGCATGCACGCGCCAAAAAAATCTCACATGGGCCAAAAGAAAGTAGATTTCTCATCTTATGCCCAAAGAGACACCTTAGGATTGACCACATTCAAACATGTCGTGGAGTGTGCGAGCACTGGGGCCACCGTCGTCGAGGGTGGCAAGAAGGGTAAGCGACAATATAGATGGGACGTCATGTTCAAATAGAGAACATGGACCTATTGGGGTCTTAAGTCATAATTATTGGGTTAGAGGCATGCATTGGCGGAGGTCCCCGGTGGGCAAGGCATGGCGGCCGCCATACCTTGATTGTATTGAATGAAAATTTTATACATACGCATCTACCGCTAATATGCTATCGCTAGATATCATCGCAGCCATGCAACGCTAGGAAAGGTCGCTACAAGAGCGAGAGGCCGTTTGCTGATAACTGGGCCACACAGATGCAGCCCACAAATAAACCGATCACCCGAGACCCCCACGAAGCCAGTACACACACGATGCACGAATCAGCCATAGCGTTGACGCACGAAGCCACTAACCAATTACTACACATGCACGAAGCAAGGTTTTTAGGGAGATGAAAATCTATCTCCAAAATCTTCAGGGATTCAAGCTTCAATGGCTTAAGAGAGGAGCAAATGGAGCTGCTCATGCATGCGCTTAGGACGCGCTTAATATTGGTGTTAGCTCTTTGTCTCTTGATGTAATCCTTGCTTGTCTGATTGACATTGTACAATTGGATGCAAATTCACCTAACACTTAAATAAATTGCCGAATGGGAGGTTCTCAAAAACTACACTCGCACGCAGCAGCAATCCAAGAAAAGCACGGTGCACGGCGGCTAGCCGATGAGGCGGATGACAGGACGGGCGGATGGCTGAAAACGGACGTCAGCAAGGCGTCGCCGTCGAGCAAGCGTGTGCATCAAAAACAATGACTTAAGAATTCGCCACACCTTAAAAAAATCGTCCTCCGCCTCTGGAGGCATGTGTTATTTTTTGTTGGAAATATGCCCTAGAGGCAATAATAAATTGATTATTATTATATTTCCTTGTTCATGATAATCGTTTATTATCCATGCTAGAATTGTAATGATAGGAAACTCAGTTACATGTGTGGATACATAGACAACACCATGTCCCTAGTAAGCCTCTAGTTGACTAACTCGTTGATCAATAGATGGTTACGGTTTCCTAACCATGGACATTGGATGTCGTTGATAACGGGATCACATCATTAGGAGAATGATGTGATGGACAAGACCCAATCCTAAGCCTAGCACAAAGATCGTGTAGTTCGTATGCTAAAGCTTTTCTAATGTCAAGTATCATTTCCTTAGACCATGAGATTGTGCAACTCCCGGATACCGTAGGAATACTTTGGGTGTGCCAAACGTCACAACGTAACTGGGTGGCTATAAAGGTACACTACAGGTATTTCCGAAAGTGTCTATTGGGTTGGCACGAATCGAGACTGGGATTTGTCACTCCGTGTGACGGAGAGGTATCTCTGGGCCCACTCGGTAGGACATCATCATAATATGCACAATGTGATCAAGGAGTTGATCACGGGATGATGTGTTACGGAACGAGTAAAGAGACTTGCCGGTAACGAGATTGAACAAGGTATCGAGATACCGACGATCGAATCTCGGACAAGTACAATACCGCTAGACAAAGGGAATTGAATACGGGATTGATCGAATCCTCGACATCGTGGTTCATCCGATGAGATCATCGTGGAACATGTGGGAACCAACATGGGTATCCAGATCCCGCTGTTGGTTATTGATCGGAGAACGTCTCGATCATGTCTGCATGGTTCCCGAACCCGTAGGGTCTACACACTTAGGGTTCGATGATGCTAGGGTTATAAAGGAAGTTTGTATGTGGTTACCGAATGTTGTTCGGAGTTCTGGATGAGATCCCGGACGTCATGAGGATTTCCGGAATGGTCCGGAGGTAAAGATTTATATATGGGAAGCCCTGTTTTGGTCACCGAAAAAGTTTCGGGTTTTATCGGTAACATACCGGGACCACCGGGAGGGTCCCGGGGGTCCACCAAGTGGGGCCACAAGCCCCGGAGGCTTGCATGGGCCAAGAGTGGGAAGGGACCAGCCCCTGAGTGGGCTGGTGCGCCTCCCACAAGGCCCAAGGCGCAGCTAGGAGGAGAAGGGGGAAACCCTAGGCGCAGATGGGCCTAAGGCCCACCCTAGGGCGCGCCCCCTCTCCCCTTCTTGGCCGCCCCCCTCCATCCCATCTAGGGCTGCCGCCCCCCTAGGGGTGGGAACCCTAGAGGGGGCGCACCCTCCTCCCCTTCTCCTATAAATAGTGGGGGTTTTGGGGGTTTTGGGCTGCCCAAGACACACGATTTGATCTCTCCCTGGCACAGCCCTACCTCTCTCCTCCTCGTCTCTTGCGGTGCTTGGCGAAGCCCTGCTGGAGTACCACGCTCCTCCACCACCACCACGCCGTTGTGCTGCTGCTGGATGGAGTCTTCCTCAACCTCTCCCTCTCTCCTTGCTGGATCAAGGCATGAGAGACGTCACCGGGCTGTACGTGTGTTGAACGCGGAGGTGCCGTCCATTCGGCACTAGGATCTCCGGTGATTTGGATCACGACGAGTACGACTCCTTCAACCCCATTCTCTTGAACGCTTCCGCATAGCGATCTACAAGGGTATGTAGATGCACTCTCCTTCCCCTCGTTGCTGGTTTCTCCATAGATAGATCTTGGTGACACGTAGGAAAATTTTGAATTTCTGCTACGTTCCCCAACAGTGGTATCAGAGCTAGGTCTATTGCATAGATTCTATGCACGAGTAGAACACAAAGTAGTTGTGGGCGTTGATTTTGTTCAATATGCTTACCGTTACTAGTCCAATCTTGATTCGGCGGCATTGTGGGATGAAGCGGCCCGGACCGACCTTACACGTACTCTTACGTGAGACTGGTTCCACCGACTGACATGCACTAGTTGCATAAGGTGGCTAGCGGGTGTCTGTCTCTCCCACTTTAGTCGGATCGGATTCGATGAAAAGGGTCCTTATGAAGGGTAAATAGCAATTGGCATATCACGTTGTGGTCTTTGCGTAGGTAAGAAACGTTCTTGCTAGAAACCCATAGCAGCCACGTAAAACATGCAAACAACAATTAGAGGACGTCTAACTTGTTTTTGTAGGGTATGCTATGTGATGTGATATGGCCAAAAGGATGTGATGAATGATATATGTGATGTATGAGATTGATCATGTTCTTGTAATAGGAATCACGACTTGCATGTCGATGAGTATGACAACCGGCAGGAGCCATAGGAGTTGTCTTTATTTATTTATGACCTACGTGTCAACTTAAACGTCATGTAATTACTTTACTTTATTGCTAAAGCGTTAGCCATAGTAGTAGAAGTAATAGATGACGAGACAACTTCAAGAAGACACCATGATGGAGATCATGATGATGGAGATCATGGTGTCATGCCGGTGACAAGATGATCATGGAGCCCCAAGATGGAGATCAAAGGAGCTATATGATATTGGCCATATCATGTCACTATTATTTGATTGCATGTGATGTTTATCATGTTTATGCATCTTATTTGCTTAGAACAATGGTAGTAAATAAGATGATCCCTCATTAAAATTTCAAGAAAGTCTTCCCCCTAACTGTGCACCGTTGCGACAGTTCGTTGTTTCGAAGCACCACGTGATGATCGGGTGTGATAGATTCTAACGTTCACATACAACGGGTGTAAGACAGATTTACACACGCGAAACACTTAGGTTGACTTGACGAGCCTAGCATGTACAGACATGGCCTCGGAACACAAGAGACCGAAAGGTCGAGCATGAGTCGTATGATAGATACGATCAACATGAAGATGTTCACCGATGATGACTAGTCCGTCTCACATGATGATCGGACACGGCGTAGTTGACTCGGATCATGTAATCACTTAGATGACTAGAGGGATGTCTATCTGAGTGGGAGTTCATAAGATGAACTTAATTATCCTGAACATAGTCAAAAGATCTTCGCAAATTATGTCGTAGCTCACGCTTCAGTTCTACTGTTTAGATATGTTCCTAGAGAAAATTTAGTTGAAAGATGATAGTAGCAATTATGCGGACTAGGTCCGTAAACTAAGGATTGTCCTCATTGCTTCATAGAAGGCTTATGTCCTTAATGCACCGCTCAGTGTGCTGAACCTCGAACGTCGTCTGTGGATGTTGCGAACATCTGACATACACATTTTGATAACTACGTGATAGTTCAGTTAAACGGTTTAGAGTTGAGGCACCGAAGACGTTTTGAAATGTCACAAAACATATGAGATGTTTCGAGGGTTGAAATTGGGATTTCAGGCTCGTGCCCACGTCAAGAGGTATGAGACCTCCGACAATTTTCTTAGCCTGCAAAGTAAGGAGAAAAGCTCAATTGTTGAGCTTGTGCTCAGATTGTCTGAGTACAACAATCATTTAAATCGAGTGGGAGTCGATCTTCCAGATGAGATAGTGATGTTTCTCCGAAGTCATTACCACCAAGCTGCTAGAGCTTCGTGATGAACTATAATATATCAGGGACATATATGATGATCCTTGAGATATTCGCGATGTTTGACACCATAAAAGTAGAAATCAAGAAGGAGCGTCAATTGTTGATGGTTGGTGAAACCACTAGTTTCAAGAAGGGCAAGGGCAAAAAAAGGGGATGCTTCATGAAACGGTAAATCAGCTGCTGCTCTAGTGAAGAAACCCAAGGTTGAACCCAAACCCGAGACTAAGTGCTTCTGTAATAAAGGGAACAGCCACTGGAGCAGAATTACCCTAGATACTTGGTAGATAAGAAGGCTGGCAAGGTCAATAGAAGTATATTGGATATACATTATGTTAATGTGTACTTTACTAGTACTACTAGTAGCACCAGGGTATTAGATACCGGTTCAGTTGCTAAGTGTTAGTAACTCGAAATAAAAGCTACGGAATAAACGGAGACTAGCTAAAGGTGAGATGAAGATATGTGTTGGAAGTATTTCCAAGGTTGGTCAAATATCGTATGCTCCCTCTACCATCAAGATTGGTGTTTGCGTTGAGCATAGACATGATTGGATTATGTCTATCGCAATACGGTTATTCATTTAAGGAGAATAATGGTTACTCTGTTTATTTGAATAATACCTTCAATGGTCTTGCACCTAAAATGAATGGTTTATTGAATCTCGATCGTAGTGATACACATGTTCATGCCAAAAGATATAAGATAGTAATGTTAGTACCACCTACTTGTGGCACTGCCACATAAGTCATATCGGTATAAAACGCATGAAGAAGCTCCATGTTGATGGATCTTTGGGCTCACTCGGTTTTTGAAAAGTTTGAGACATATGAACCATGTCTATTGGTGTATATGCATGAAGAAACTCCATGCAAATGGACCGTTTGGACTCACTTGATTTTGAATCACTTGAGACATGCAAATCATACCACATGGGCAAGATGACTGAAAGCCTCGTTTTCAGTAAAATGAAACTAGAAAGCAACTTGTTGGAAGTAATACATTTTGATGTGTGCAGTCCAATGAGTGCTGAGGCATGTAGTGGATATCGTTATGTTCTTACTTCACAAATGATTTGAGTAGATGTTGAGTATATTTACTTGATGAATCACGAGTCTGAATTATTGAAAGGTTCAAGTAATTCAGGGTGAAGAGGATAGAAGATCTATGATATGATCATAGAGATGAATATCTGAATTACGAGTTTGGCACAGAATTAAGACATTGTGGAAATTGTTTCACAACTAATACAGCCTGGAACACCATAGTGTGATGGTGTGTCCGAACATCATAACTGCACCCTATTGGATATGATGCATACCATGATGTCTCTTATCGAATTACCATGATAGTTTATGCATGGGTTAGGCATAAGAGACAACCGCATTCACTTTAAATATGGCACCATGTAATTCCGATGAGATGACACCGTATGAACTATGGTTTAGAGAAACCTAAGCTGTCATTTCTTAAAAGTTTGGGGCTGCGACGCTTATGTGAAAAAGTTTCAGGATGATAAGCTCGAACCCAAATCGGATAAATGCATCTTCATAGGACACCCAAAACAGTTGGGTATACGTCCTGTCTCAGATCCGAAAGCAATAAGGGATTTTTTTTCTAGAATTGGGTCCTTTCTCGAGGAAAAGTTTCTCTCAAAAGAATTGAGTGGGAGGATGGTGGAGACTTGATGAGGTTATTGAACCGTCTCTTCAACTAGTGTGTGGCAGGGCACAGGGAGTTGTTCCTGTGGCACCTACACCAATTGAAGTGGAAGCTTATGATAGTGATCATGAAACTTCAGATCAAGTCACTACCAAATCTCGTGGGATGACAAGGATGCGTACTATTTCAGAGTGGTATGTAATCCTGTCTTGGAAGTCATGTTGCTAGACAACAATGAACCTACGAGCTATGGAGAAGCGATGGTGGGCCTGGATTCCAAAATGGCTCGAGGCCATATAATCCGAGAGAGGATCCATGTATGAAAACAAAGTGTAGACTTTGGCAGAAAGGCTCGATGGTCGTAAGGCTATTGAGTATAGATGGATTTTAAAAGGAAGACGGACAATGATGGTAAGTATCACCATTAAGAAAGCTCGACTTGTCGTTAAGATTTTTTTCCTACAAGTTTAAGGAGTTGACTATGATGAGACTTTCTCACTCGTAGCGATGCTAAGAGTCTGTTGGAATTATATTAGCGATTACTGCATTATTTATGAAATCTTGCAGATAGGATGTCAAAACATTGTTTCCTCGACGATTTTCTTGAGGAAAGGTTGTATGTGATACAACCGGGAGGTTTTGTTAATCCTGAAAGATGCTAATAAGTATGCAAAGCTCCAGCAATCCTTCTAAGGACTGGAGTAAGCATCTCGGAGTTGGAATGTATGCTTTGATGATTTGATCAAAGATTTTGGGTGTATACAAAGTTTATGAGAAACTTGTATTTCCAAAGAAGTGAGTGGGAGCACTATAGAATTTCTGATGAGTATATGTTGTTGACATATTGTGGATCAGAAATGATGTAGAATTTCTGGAAAGCATATAGGGTTATTTGGAAAGTGTTTTTCAATGGAAAGCCTGGATTAAGCTACTTGAACATTGAGCATCAAGATCTATAAGGATAGATCAAAACGCTTAATGGTACTTTCAAATGAGCACATACCTTGACATAATCTTGAAGGTGTTCAAGATGGATCAGTCAAGGAAGGAGTTCTTGCCTGAGTTGTAAGGTATGAAGTTAAGACTTAAAGCTCGACCACGGTAGAAGAAAGAGAAAGGACGAATGTCGTCCCCTATGCTTTTGTCATAGGCTCTATAAGGTATGCCATGCTGAGTACCGCACCTGATGTGTGCCTTGCCACATGTCTGGCAAGAGGGTACAAAGGTGATCCAGGAGTGGATCACTAGATAGCGGTCAAAATTGTCCTTGGAGTAATAAGGACATGTTTCTAGATTATGGAGGTGATAAAGAGTTCGGCGTAAAGGGTTACATCGATGCAAGCTTTAACACCTATCCGAATGACTCTGAGTAGCAAACCGGATACGTATAGTGGAGCAACCATTTGGAATAGCTCCAAGTGAAGCGTGGAAGCAGCATTTATAATATGACCTAGAGATTTGCGAAGTACATACGAATCTGAATGTTGCAGACCCGTTGACTAAAACCTCTCTCACAAGCAAAACATGATCAAACCCAGAACTCATTGAGTCTTAATCACATGATGATGTGAACTAGTTTAGTGACACTAGTAAACTCTTGGATGTTGGTCACATGGCGATGTGACCTGTGAGTGTTAATCACATGGCGATGTGAACTAGATTATTGACTCTAGTGCAAGTGGGAGACTGTTGGAAATATGCCCTAGAGGCAATAATAAATTGATTATTATTATATTTCCTTGTTCATGATAATCATTTATTATCCATGCTAGAATTGTAATGATAGGAAACTCAGTTATTTGTGTGGATACATAGACAACACCATGTCCCTAGTAAGCCTCTAGTTGACTAGCTCGTTGATCAATAGATGGTTACGGTTTCCTGACTATGGACATTGGATGTCGTTGATAACGGGATCACATCATTAGGAGAATGATGTGATGGACAAGACCCAATCCTAAGCCTAGCACAAAGATCGTGTAGTTCGTATGCTAAAGCTTTTCTAATGTCAAGTATCATTTCCTTAGACCATGAGATTATGCAACTCCCGGATACCGTAGGAATACTTTGGGTGTGCCAAACGTCACAACGTAACTGGGTGGCTATAAAGGTACACTGCAGGTATCTCCGAAAGTGTCTGTTGGGTTGGCACGAATCGAGACTGGGATTTGTCACTCCGTGTGACGGAGAGGTATCTCTGGGCCCACTCGGTAGGACATCATCATAATGTGCACAATGTGATCAAGGAGTTGATCACGGGATGATGTGTTACAGAACGAGTAAAGAGACTTGCCGGTAACGAGATTGAACAAGGTATCGGGATACCGACGATCGAATCTCGGGCAAGTACAATACCGCTAGACAAAGGGAATTGAATACGGGATTGATCGAATCCTCGACATCGTGGTTCATCCGATGAGATCATCGTGGAACATGTGGGAACCAACATGGGTATCCAGATCCCGCTGTTGGTTATTGACCGGAGAACGTCTCGGTCATGTCTGCATGGTTCCCGAACCCGTAGGGTCTACACACTTAAGGTTCAATGCCGCTAGGGTTATAAAGGAAGTTTGTATGTGGTTACCGAATGTTGTTCGGAGTCCCAAATGAGATCCCGGACGTCACGAGGAGTTCCGGAATGGTCCGGAGGTAAAGATTTATATATGGGAAGTCCTGTTTTGGTCACCGGAAAAGTTTCGGGTTTTATCGGTAACGTACCGGGACCACCGGGAGGGTCCCGGGGGTCCACCAAGTGGGGCCACCAGCCCCGGAGGCTTGCATGGGCCAAGAGTAGGAAGGGACCAGCCCCTGAGTGGGCTGGTGCGCCTCCCACAAGGCCCAAGGCGCAGCTAGGAGGAGAAGGGAGAAACCCTAGGCGAAGATGGGCCTAAGGCCCACCCTAGGGCGCGCCCCCCTCTCACCCTCTTGGCCGCCCCCTCCATCCCATCTAGGGTTGCCGCCCCCCTAGGGGTGGGAACCCTTGAGGGGGCGCACCCTCCTCCCCTTCTCCTATAAATAGTGGGGGTTTTGGGCTGCCCAAGACACACGATTTGATGTCTCCCTGGCGCAGCCCTACCTCTCTCCTCCTCGTCTCTTGCGGTGCTTGGCGAAGCCCTGCTGGAGTACCACGCTCCTCCACCACCATCACGCCGTTGTGCTGCTGCTGGATGGAGTCTTCCTCAACCTCTCCCTCTCTCCTTGCTGGATCAAGGCATGGGAGACGTCACCGGGCTGTACGTGTGTTGAACGCGGAGGTGCCGTCCGTTCGGCACTAGGATCTCCGGTGATTTGGATCACGACGAGTACGACTCCTTCAACCCCGTTCTCTTGAACGCTTACGCATAGCGATCTACAAGGGTATGTAGATGCACTCTCCTTCCCCTCGTTGCTGGTTTCTCCATAGATAGATCTTGGTGACACGTACGAAAATTTTGAGTTTCTTCTACATTCCCCAACATTTTTCTCTCCCGTTGTAATGCGGGGGCACTTTTGCTAGTCCAAATAAAGCAAGCAACACTGCATGTTTCCGGTGGATACAAAGTTTGGCCATTATTTATATAAATTATAATCAGGGCATAAATCACAGGGTGTGACACCTGCCAGCGATGTCTTTTGGACTTCGGGCCGATTGTAGACTCTTGGATTCGTTTGATCCCCGCTGTGGAGCCCATGGATTCATCTCTCCTTTGCTTCGGCTCCGGGCCTCCGGCTGATAGATAGGTTAGGGTTTTAGACCTCTCAGGGGCGGCGCTTCGTCTTTGAGTTGATCTTTTGACTCTGATCCTCCTCTTGTTCATCCATCAAGATGGATTAGACTGAGCTCTGGCGTATATTCTTGTCAGCTCCTCGGGGCTGCGAGGTTAGGGTTTCTCGCTATGTGTATGTGACGACGAGATTTGGTGTCACATTATTCGGACCGATTCAAGGATTCAACAACGATGACCACCTCTTCAAGGCACTGGTCCGAACTTGCACGAAGACTTCCTCGGCTGTCATCGACAAGATCGGGCATGCTCCGGTGTGGAAGGAGCGGCTGCAGCGTGTCTGCAGCTCGTCGTAAGGGCAGAAGTGGCCGCTCGATTGTTTAGAGACCTCGAAGTATTTATTTTTAAATTGTATTTGAGGTGCTTTGTAGTTGTAGTAAGATCATGATCATTTCAGCAAAAAAAGAAAAGAAAATAGGCACGTCCATTTGTCATTTCAACCACGTAGGACGCCCTGATTGGTGCATCTCTATCCGATTGGAGTTTGGACTTTGGACCACAGTAGTAGCTGTAGAGGTCACGACGTTCCCCGGTCTTTGACCGGCCCAGCTCCGAACTGGGGTAAGGTATGCGCGTGTGTATTCATAAAAATAAGTATATACGTGTGTATATAAACGCTTGCGTCTGTATTGTGTTTGAAAAAAATACTTGTATAGTAAACGTGCGAGCCGCGGTGGTTCACGACCGTTAACCGATAAGTACAGTGCCGTGGCAACACGAACGGAGCGATCACGCACGTTCTCCACACGGCAGAGTTTGGACCGAGATTCCCCGCCAAAAGAGAGGAATTCAATGGAGCTCTATCCGCCGGCCCCAGGTCTCCACCCCACTTCGTCCTCCCCCTCAACTGAACTGGACTGAGCTGCGTGCTGAGCTTCAACTATATAAACGCGCACAGACCAACATCCTATCCACACACACAGACGCACATCCATAGTTCCAGTCTTCCAGAGTCCAAGTCTTTGTACTCCAGCAAGCTTCCCGCAAAAAAAAAAAAGAAAAGTGTGTAGCAAGCGGCATGGCTTTCGCGCTAAAGGCGTCCGCGTCCGCGTCCCCGTCGTCCATGGCTCATGCGCTGAGCTACCCGGGGCGGCGCGCTTCCTCTGCTCTGGCGGTGGTCGCGCCGGGGAGGCTTGTGGTCAGGACGGTCGCTGCCGCGGCGCCGGCGCCGGTCTCGTTCGACCCGGCGGTGGCGGTGCTCAGAGCGCCGCCGCGTGTCCCAGCGGTATTCGTGCCCGTCGCCGACAGGCGGAGCCTGTCCGTGGGGCAGACACTGTCCAAGATCAAGGAGCGGGGCAAGGTAGTACTCCATCGATTCTTGCGTGAATGCATGCCTGCAGACGGCGTTCACCCCGTACATCACCGCCGGTGATCCCGACCTGGCGACCACGGCGGAAGCGCTCAGGCTCCTAGACGCCTGTGGCGCCGACGTCATCGAGCTCGGCGTGCCCTTCTCGAACTCCTACGTCGACGGGCCGGTCATCCAGGCCCCCGCAGCACGGGCGCTGGCGTCCTGCACGACGATCGACGCCGTGCTGTCGATGCTGAAGGAGGTAACGCCGGACCTGTCCTGCCCGGTGGTGCTCGTCTCGTACCTGCGCCCAATCGTGCGGCGGGGCGCGGCCAACTTCACCGCCGCTGTCAAACAGGCCGGTGTGCAAGGTAATTAAAGCAGCTCACTAATGTCACCGCTAATTAATTTGCCGGAGCTGTCCCGCTTATTTATATCTGTTCCACCAGGTCTTATAGTGTCCGATCTTCCTTATACCGAGACATGTCCATTCAGAAATGAAGCCATCAAAAATCAGTTTAGCTACACATCAGTTAGCTGATTCGAATTCGGCCTTAGTCGATTTTTTGATGAAGGAGAAGGAAGGAGAAAGCAAAGCCTCGCCGGAAAGAAGGAAGGGGCTCGCCGTCATCACCCCAGTATCTTAGGGTTCGGGGTGGAGGCGGTGGTGGACGGTGATGGTGGGGAGCAGTGGTGTGGGGATTCGCCGGAGAAAAAGTTCAGCACGGGGGCCCTAGAGGGATGGCCGGGGCGGTGGAGGACCGACGGTGGGGAGTGGTTCCGGGGAGCGCGGAGCGGCGAGGCGGCGCGGAGGCCGACGGTTAGGCCGGTGGTGGCTGGCGGCTCAGGGAAGGAGATGAGTCGAGAGGATGAAGAAGATCATGGGCCATTGATTTCTCATCCAACAGTTCAAGAATCGATTGACCTCAAACGAAAATTTTCAGCTAATTGATTTCTAGCCACACCCATAGAAAATAACCTAGAGCTTGTTTGTGTTCTCCCTCTTCAGCAATGTACAGTATCTGAAACAAAACAGAGCAGGATTTGTAGTGCCAGCCATTAATAATTTTCTATTTGAATTAATGTTTTCAGGTGCTACTTACAACACCAGCCACACCAGCAGAGAGGATGAAAAAAATCATTAATGCCTCAGAAGGCTTTGTTTACCTTGTAAGTGCCAGATGGAGGCATAAATTAGTCCTAGTTAATTGTTCCCTGCAAGTTTAGCTTTCTCATCTTAATTCTTTAATCTCACTATCAGGAAAGTGTCAATGGAGTTACAGGTCTACGAGCAACAGTGAACCCACGTGTCAGAGACCTTCTAAGGAGATTAAGCATGTTCGAACAAATAATAATAAAATTCATCCCTTTTGTCAACGATCTTGTCAAAATTATCGCCCTGCATATACTCATGCATGTCTGCATATATGCTCAAATGGTTTTCCCTATTGTCTGCAGGTCACTGACAAAGCAGTGGTTGTTGGCTTTGGTATATCAACACCTGATCATGTTAGACAGGTAAGATTAAACCCGTTTTCCTAGAGGAATACTATCCACAAATTACTAATATTTCTTTTTGTGGAGTTCAACAACTAATTGAATTTTGTAAATGGGTGCAGATTGCTTAGTGGGGTGCATATGGGGTGATCGTTGGTAGTGCAATGGTGAAACAACTGGGTGAAGCGGCTTCTCCGGGAGAAGGGTTGAAGAGGCTAGAATTCGCCAGGAGCCTGAAGGATGCGCTACAATAATATGTGTCGTGGTTTTGTCACGGCAGATGCCCTTGCAAAAGGATTTAGGTGTGAAGCCATCGCAACGTAGGTTAGCTCGAAGGGGTTGAACGGAACGAGAGACACGAGTTTACCCAGGTTCGGCCCCTCACTCACGAGGTAAAAGCCTTCCTGCTTTATGTTGTATTGATTGGGTATCGATTACAAGGAGCGGAATCGCTTGACCTAGCTATCGATCGATTGTAACTTGAGTTAATCCACCGCAGGGTCTCACCTTGATATACACAGGTCGAGGCCCTTGGCTTACAAGAGTCCTAATCGGATCACACGACGTGACCAACTCGGGTTATAAGCCACCTTGCGTTGCTAGGCAAGTCGCCATGTGGCGGCTCACATCTCCGGGTTACAGCACCCCCTCTGGGTCTTGGGCCTTTAATAGGCCCGCCTTGTAAGCCGCCTCCAGTCTTCATATCTCATCTTCATAGGCCCACTTAAGCCCTTACTATTGAGTCACCAATAGTGTAACCCGGCCCCACCTGGGCGGGTCACATCACGGGGTTATATCCCCAACAATATGTAATGTGGAAGCATAGTTCATTCCCTACAATGCCATGATATGTGAAAATAAAGGCAGTGAATGGTTTTAGGTTTGTGGTCAAGTATGAAAGGTTAGAAGTAATAGCGTTGCCTAACACTAGTTTGCTCTGTTTTTTTTCGGGGGAAGCTACTCTAGAAGTGCAACCAAAGCCACTCAATCATTTGCTTTGTTGGAGTTGCAAAGGGTTTGTTTATGAGCCCTTACGAATTGATTGTAATATATTGTTTCATGTGCTCGTAGTAATCATGTATTAATGTGGTAGAAAGCACACACGCTTCGGGTCTTACGTCCATATCATATTTGTAATTTAAAGAGGAGTAGGATTGCTCACAGTGGTGTGCCCGATCAATCAAGCCCCTCATGCCTTGGGAAAGTATCAAATCATCCTCCAAGCTATTCCCAGAAGGCGGGTTTGGCTACTGAAAGGGAGCAACATGGAACTCCTGTTGATCAAGACGAAGGACAAAGGTCGCCTAACAGTGACTCCGAGGAGTATCTCAAGGAAGGAGCTACAAACATGATCTTTTACCTTGCTATAAATTTTCATAGGGAGATGATCATATGTTCTGTAAACATTCAGAAAGAAATGTTGGCATAGAACAAACCTGACTAGGTATACCATATGAACTGCATACATCATTACAAAGAGTTACATCCATGAAGTGATCATAAGAATCCCAAATTTCGGCCATACTAGTTGTTATTTGCTTTCTTTACTTTCTGGTGGTCCACAAGATAGAAATGCCACACTAGCTTCATTTAGCAGCCATGGTGGCTCGCTAGTCTAGAGCATTAACTATTTAATTGCATATCATGGGATATCCTTTAGACTCCTGGTCCTGGCATATGCTTCTAGCCTATTTAATTCTTTCGTTGGAGAATTTGCTACGTACAAGTAGAAATGCAAACCTCACAAGACATGAAGAAGAACGTTTACTATATGTATTGAGAACTCATCGTGCTACTGTTTGTTATACTCTAGATCATCTCAAAGTTATTAGCCCTAGGTTATCCACTCATATAATTCATATGACACCCGATGCTAAGATTGTTGTTGATCATCAACTTCGCTTAAATCATAAAATTAAGGGTGTGGTAAGAAATGAGGCATCGAAACTTCTAAAAGCCGGTATCATTAAGAAGGGAGGTTTAACTATGATTCCTAATGAACACAATTAACCTATTCCACAAAGAACCGTGTCAGGATCTAGGATGTGCATTATTCATAGAATATGAAATAAAACTACTTGAAAGGATCATTTCTCTTTGTCTTTTATTGACCAAACATTAGAAATATTATCAAAGCATTCACACTTCTTTATCAGGATGGTTATTTTGTTTTTTCTCAAATACATGTGTTTCATGAAGACCTATAGGAAACAAATTTTACACGTCCTTCCGAAACTTATAATTATAGATGTATGCCTTTTGGTTTATGCAATGCACTTGCTACATTCTAAAGATGTATGAGTGATATCTTTGTTATCTTTTCACAAAAAAATTGTTGAGATATGTATTTATGACTTTTTCATCTATGGAACTTGTTTCAATAATTATTTTTGGGATGATCCACGTCTACATAAAAAGGAGTAGACAATACTATTGAGTATTGTATATCTGAGAAAGTGTCACTCTAGTATTTTTGGAGGGCAACACGATGGAGATATTACAATCCGGCTTGTATTGCCCAACTCTAACTAAAGATGCCCGCAATTTTATTACGTTTGTATGAATACCTAAGAGTAGTACATATACCAGGCCTCGAGACATGCCTGTGAATTATTATTTTGTTACAAAACCTTCCAATTTCTAGTGTTTGATTCCATGGGACCTTTTCCAACTTCATATTGTAACACATATTTTGGTTGTTGTTCATTATGTCACAAAATGGGCAGAAGTTATTCCAACAAAAAGTGATGATCATACTGAAGGAAAGCCCTAGAGGCAATAATAAAGTTATTATTTATTTCTTTATATCATGATAAATATTTATTATTCATGCTAGAATTGTATTAACTGGAAACATAATACATGTGTGAATACATAGACAAACAGAGTGTCACTAGTATGCCTCTACTTGACTAGCTCGTTGATCAAAGATGGTTATGTTTCCTAACCATAGACATGAGTTGTCATTTGATTAACGGGATCACATCATTAGGAGAATGATGTGATTGACTTGACCCATTCCGTTAGCATAGCACTTGATCGTTTAGTTTGTTGCTATTGCTTTCTTCATGACTTATACATGTTCCTATGACTATGAGATTATGCAACTCCCGTTTATCGGAGGAACACTTTGTGTGCTACCAAACGTCACAACGTAACTGGGTGATTATAAAGGTACTCTATAGGTGTCTCCGAAGGTACTTGTTGGGTTGGCACATCACTCCGATTGTCGGAGAGGTATCTCTGGGCCCACTCGGTAATGCACATCACTATAAGCCTTGCAAGCATTGCAACTAATGAGTTAGTTGCGGAATGATGTATTACGGAACGAGTAAAGAGACTTGCCGGTAACGAGATTGAACTAGGTATTGAGATGCCGACGATCGAATCTCGGGCAAGTAACATACCGATGACAAAAGGAACAACGTATGTTGTTATGCGGTCTGACCGATAAAGATCTTCGTAGAATATGTGGGAGCCAATATGAGCATTCAGGTTCCGCTATTGGTTATTGACCGGAGACATGTCTCGATCACGTCTATATTGTTCTCGAACCCGTAGGGTCCGCACGCTTAAGGTTTCGATGACAGTTATATTATGAGTTTATGAGTTTTGATGTACCGAAGGAGTTCGGAGTCCCAGATGAGATCGGGGACATGACGAGGAGTCTCGAAATGGTCGAGACGTAAAGATCGATATATTGGACGACTATATTCGGACATCGGAAAGGTTCCGAGTGATTCGGGTATTTTTCGAAGTACCGGAGAGTTACGGGAATTCGCCGGGAGTATATGGGCCTTATTGGGCCATACGGGAATAGAGGAGAGAGGCCAAAAGGAAGGAGGCGCGCGCCCCCCCTCTGGTCTGAATTGGACAAGGGGTGCAGCCCACTTTTCCTTGTTCCTCTCCCCCTCTTTCCTTCTCTCCTACTCTAACAAGGGAAGGAGGAGTCCTACTCCCGGTGGGAGTAGGACTCCCCCCTTGGCGCGCCCTCCTCCTAGGCCGGCCGCCTCCCTCCCTTGCTCCTTTATATACGGGAGCAGGGGGCACCCCATATACACAACAATTGATCATTGATCTCTTAGCCGTGTGCGGTGCCCCCCTCCACGGTAATCCTTGATAATATTGTAGCGGTGCTTAGGCGAAGCCCTGCGACGGTAGAACATCAAGATCGTCACCACGCCGTCGTGCTAACGGAACTCTTCCCTGACATTCTGCTGGATCGGAGTCCGGGGATCGTCATCGAGCTGAACGTGTGCTAGAACTCGGAGGTGCCGTAGTTTCGGTGCTTGATCGGTCGGGCCGTGAAGACGTACGACTACATCAACCGCGTTGTGCTAACACTTCCGCTTACGGTCTACGAGGGTACGTAGACAACACTCTCCCCTCTCGTTGCTATGCATCACCATGATCTTGCGTGTGCGTAGGAATTTTTTTGAAATTACTACGTTCCCCAACAGTGGCATCCGAGCCAGGTTTTATGCGTTGATGTTATATGCACGAGTAGAACACAAGTGAGTTGTGGGCGATATAAGTCATACTGCTTACCATCATGTCATACTTTGGTTCGGTGGTATTGTTGGATAAAGCGGCCCGGACCGACATTACGCGTACGCTTACGCGAGACTGGTTCTACCGACGTGCTTTGCACATAGGTGGCTGGCGGGTGTCAGTTTCTCCAACTTTAGTTGAACCGAGTGTGGCTACGCCCGGTCCTTGCGAAGGTTAAAACAACACCAACTTGACAAACTATCGTTATGGTTTTGATGCGTAGGTAAGAAGGGTTCTTGCTAAGCGCGTAGCAGCCACGTAAAACTTGCAACAACAAAGTAGTGGATGTCTAACTTGCAACACCAACTTTTTTGAATTATTTGATTTTTTAAATTGCATGAGCCTATTTACTAATGAAATGAATAATCTAAAATATGATATTTTTAATTACTTTATCTATTTTTTTTGAAATACATGAATAATTTTATAAAAATAGAATAACATTTTTTGAAAGGGTATGCATATTGTTGTATTTCATATATTCTATTAGTTTTTTTAACACATGAATGTTTCACTTTTTTACGATAGTTTTCAATTATTTTCCCATTAAACTGATGATAATTATTTATATATATAATGTTAATGCAATTTAAAAGAAAGAAAAACGTTCCATTTATTAAATGAAATGTTCTATTGTATACTTTTCCGAATCAAGGTGGCACTTTTGAGCGATGCTAGGCTATCTCGGTCATGATAAGTGGCCTATAGGTTTTTTCTATATACTCTTTATTTTTTAGAAAATCTATATGCTCTACTCTCTTCGTTCCTAAATATTTGTCTTTCTAAAGATTTCAACAAGTGACTACATACAAAGCAAAATTAGTGAATCTACACTTTAAAATATATTTATATACATCCATATATGATAGTCCATTTGAAATCTTTAAAAGGACAAATATTTAGGAACGGAGGGAGTATATAATAAGCATCGTGTAGGTTAGTTTCTATACGGGCCATGGGTTTCCATTGTTTTGCACTGAAGCAACAAGCTCAATGGGCTTATAACTGACGCGTATCGGCCGCCGTATCCGTTTACAAAACGGAGCCAAGACGAAAATCAATATATAACACGGTCATCCGAGCTTCGTAAGCCAACACCCGTAGCCGCCTCCTGTCGATTTCGTCGTCCCCACGGAGCATCGATCACGGCTTTCAGCGAGATCCTCGACGACTAGGTCTCTCTCTCTCTCTCTCTCTCTCTCTCTCTCTCTCTCTCTCTCTCTCTCATACACACATACAACAAGATATTGTCCTATTTTAACCCTAACCAAATATGATGATGTTCCCTCTCATCAAATTCTTGTTCCAATCTGATTCGGAGGCTGTTTTTTTTTGGCCTCGACACTTTCATTTGATTTGTACCATAAGTTGTCTCTGAAGTTCGTGCTCTGTTCCCGTGAGGTTCTTTTCCGACGAATACGAGCCATTAGGCAAATCATAACTATTTCATTGCTTTCTAAAAGGTTCCTTTTATGATTGTGTTCACAGTGTCCAACCAAACACCAGCATGTCACCGGCGATGAGCAAGCTGCATACGAAGGCGAGGCTGTATGTGGATGACATGGCCCCAGGCACCGGCGATGCGGACCTCCTCCGCCACTTCGGAAGCTACGGGGACGTGGCTGACATCTTCATTCCCACTGACCGCCTCACCGTCGGCCCCCGCTGCTGTGCCTTTGTGCAGTTCTCTAGCCTTCGTGATGCCGGCCGTGCCCTCGCCGACCCATGCCATGTCATCAACGGCCGGGAGGTACCTATGTCAACCTTGTTCGCAGTTTCTTCTTGACCCATATAATGAATGACATAATCATGGTTTTCATTCTGAGTGAGATTTTGATGAAATTCACAAACACTGAAATATTTAATTTTTTTTGCAAAAAAAATTCAGCAATTTCGGTAGTACATGGGAATTCAAATATTTTCCAAATATTTCAAATCATGCCTACTTGGGAATTTTAAAAAAAAATTGGTACAAAATTTGGCTTTCCATCCATGCCTACTTGGGAATTTTAAATCCCATCCGAGACAGGTTCTTCTAAACCCGCTGGGTGCATTGCACCCATCATGAACAATAAAATCAAAAGAAGTAACAAACAAGAAAATACATCTAAATTTTGTTGCTTCGATTATGACCAAATGTAGTAGGTGCTTGCATAATTTGATGGCCAAATAACATCAGAGGAGCTACATAAAAACATAATTACTTATCAAGATTTTCTGCACTTTTGAGCAGATATTTTTTTGTAGCTCCTCGAATGTCATTTGTGCACCAAAATTTGCAAGCACCTAAAATATTTGATCATAGTTGAAACCACATACTTTCAGAATTTTTTGATTCTGCTGCAATTTTTTTTTATTTTATCCATAGTTGATTTAGCCACAACTTTTCCAGTCCCATGTATATGGTTTGGTCTGGTTATAGGCTGATAGATTTGAAATGCCTCTTCATGTGCAGGTATACATTGCAAGGGCCAAGGCCGGCCCTAGCATCTTAGAGGCCCTTGTGCGAACTTCTGAACTCCACCGGCCATGAGCCCTCGCCTTGGCACGGCTCTGACTGCCACGACTATCATCAATAATGTTGTGGCAGGTGTGTAGTGGCTGCGACCAGTCGGAAGAACCGACAACGAGATTCATCCAACGAGAAAAATCATTGGTTGCATGGTGCCTAATTAGTGGAGTATTGCATACTTTTTTTTAGCTTGAATCGGAGTATTGCATGATGCATGGGGCCTAATTAAAGGAGTGTTGCATGCTTTTTAATTTTGTGGGAAGGAGTATTGCATGCTGCGACTCATACTTGCCAAACTAAATGGGATTTTTGGCTGCATGGAATGGATACACATCTCACACTGCATAGATCCGGCATTAATTGAGATCGATAATCAAGGATATTAGCAGATTGGCTGATTTCATGGCCAAAATTTTCGCCGCAGAGTTAATTCCTAGTTTGGTCGCGCAGCGGGAGTAGGTGACTAGCTGAATGGTTGTCTCTTGGCTGGTCTTTTTACCTTCTCTATCTTTTCTTCTTCCTCATATGCTTATATATCTACTAGAGACATGCAAACGGATGGGCCCCTGCTTGGGCTGGGCCCTAGGCGGCCGCACTCCTCGCCATGCCCCAGGGCAAGGGCACGACCAAGAAATTTCAAACAATCAAGTGTATCCCGGTACAGCCCTCTATGATCATTCTTCTTCCAATCTGATCCGTGATTCGGAGGGTGTTTTTTTTCCCTCGCAACTTTTATATGACTTGTATTATAATTTTTAGTTGTCCGTAATGTTCATGCTCAATCCCCGTGATGACGTTCTTTTCTGACCAACAATTGTAGCCATAACGCAAATCACAACTATTTCAGCTTTCTGAACGGTTCCTTTTTGCGATTTATGTTTACAGTGCCCAACCAAACACCAACATGTCACCAGCAATGAGCAAGATGCATATAAATGGGAGGCTGGAATTTGAGGATTTGCCACACTTTACCTAACACTTTGAGGATTTGCCCTTGTTTACATTGACATGGATATTTTGCCCCAACTTTGCTAAAAACTTGAGGATTTGCCCCTGATAATATGGACCACTCTGCAATGTCCAAAATGCCCCTCAGCCCATCCTAAAATTCCCCATCTTCTTCACCGATTCAGATCTCGAGTGAGCTTTCTCCTCACAACAAGAAAGAAAGAAAGAAAGGATGCATGTCAAAAAACGAAGAAGAAGAGATGATGGTTGACTACTGCCAGAACTAATAACGTTGCGTGCTCTACGCCGAGTGGGCCTTGCTGCAGCACCGGCGCCCAAGCTCGCCGCTGCCGACTTGGATGCTGGAGCCTCTACTGGCAGGGTCCCGCACGGTCTGCATCAGGATGATGGCCACTCGACGCCTCGTCGACAAGCGCGTGTGCATGGACGTCACGCGAACCTCCAGCTCGCCATCGTCGCAGCTCAGCTGTGGCGCGCGCTCGCTCACCCGTCTCATGGTCACGGGGCCTCCGTACTCGTTGTCGGCGTGCTCCGGTTCCGGTCATCTTGAACGGAACAAAAAGGGCATCGAGCTGGCCGACGGTGTCATTAGCGCTGGCGAGGTTGACTTCGTTCCTGCCTACTCGCTTCCACAACACCAGGATCAAGCTTGAGACGGCGAGTCCTGCATTTCCTCCACCAGGAGCCTAAGTCGGTCCACCGCAGCTAGCCAGCGCACCGTGCCATAGGGTTTGCTCGTCGAGGAGGCATTGGTTGTCGTGCTCGCTGGAAAAAAGCACCACCAACACCACCACCTTGATGCATGTCTAGGTGTCCCCGGCGCTGGCGGCGAGGAGGAAGCACAACAAGGCTTGCCGTCATAGGAGGAGACGAACAGAGAAAGAGTTGGTTCATGCTCGGGGGCAATTTAGTCATGATTTTGTGGTGTAATCTGGAAACTTATGCTAACCGTGTAAAAGGGGCAAATCCTCAAGTTTTTAGCAAAGTTGGGGCAAAATATCCATGTCAATGTAAACAAGGGCAAATCCTCAAAGTGTTAGGTAAGGTGTGGCAAATCCTCAAATTCCCCCTACTTAGATGACATGGCCCCAGGCACCTGTGACGCGGACCTCCGCAACCACTTCGGTCGCTACGGGGATGTGGCTGACATCTTCATTCCCATGTACCGCCTCACTGGCCAGCCCCGCTGCGCCTTTGTCCAGTTCTCTAACCCCGGTGACACCTGCCGCGTCCTTGCCGACCCACGCCATGTCATCAACGGACGGGAGGTACCTATGTCAACCTCGTTCGCATTTTTAATTTTCATGCATATTGAATGACTGGACCGTACCGGTGCTGCTGCGTAATTTTTGTTTTTGCTGGGGCAATGCTGCTACATATTACTAGTGCGAATGCAGAGTCGATTTTTCGAGAGATACCGTGCACCAGAACTGATTCTTTTACTGGGTTTGTTTCAGAGAAATGTGTGATAGCTCCCGGGTGCCCCTATACACCCTCAGGAACAATAAATCCAAAAAAAGGGAATAAAATTTTAAAAAATCTGAAACTTTGGGATTAATACCTGTATCTTTTGCTTTCTCTGTCTGTCGATATAGGATATCCATAAGAGGGTGATTAAGCTTTTGTTTGAGTGGCAACCCAGTTAAAGTCAGACAATATAAGTCATATTTTTTCCCTGTTGTTAGAACGAGGATTTTACCAGCTGTTACTCTGCTAATTTGTTGCTTATGTTGTACTACAACATCATAATTATAGGCAAGTACATCTGCATATATTCACGATTTTAAATCGTGGGGGAAATGGCCGCAATCGCCGCTGGGAAAATATGGCGCGATTTGCAGGCAAATGAAAATCGGGGGAGATTGTGCGAGATTGCTGGAGATCGCGTCAGTTTAGGCTGAAATTTCCATGCCCAAAATGTTGCTGCTATTTCCTTTTGAGCGTGATATTAATCAGTGATACGAATCCAATAATAACATTAGTTCTGTTTCACAAGAACTATATAATAAATAGAGTAATTATCTGCCAGAAAGGAAACCAAATACCCAGCTTATATACATTAGGACTGATAGTGAATAGTAATACGAGGGAATGTAATACTACATAGCATGATAATTTTAGTCTCCTTTTGTACAAAATTTGGCTTTCCATTCAAACCTGGTTGGAAATTTTAAATCACGTATATATGGTTTGGTGTGGTCGTAGGCCGATAGATTGAAATTGTGTTTTCCTGTCCAGGTGTACATTGGAGGGGCAAGACCAAGACATTTAGAAGAATCAAGTGTGGATCAGTACAAGCCTCTCTGCGAGCGGCAAATCCGGAATGGCCCATGGCGTGGATATCGGGTTGGCGACATCGGCAAGACATCTAGAGGTTCACTCGTGTTTGACTCCATCATAATATACATCTCGGAGGATGGTTTTCAATCATGGGACAGACCGATAAGAATGCACACTGAGAGCAAGTCTACCGGGTACGGGCCAAGGCAACATTGATATGAGCTCTGTGAAAGACCGTACTCATTGTTCATCAAGGGGCGAGCCTTCTGCAAACTTTGGCCGATATTGTTTGGTCTTCTGTGCTACCGTGAGTCACATGCTATGTCGACGTTGGGCGAAGCTTTGTTGGACGTACGCCTAATGCTGAATTTACTCAGCCTGGGGCTGCTCCGGCCCTCTATACTTCTTAGGATTTTGCTAGCAGCCTTTTAGCTTGGTTATTTCGTGTTCTGAGCTGTTGCTCTCATGAGTAGTCTGGAAAAATTGGTTACTGGTATCCCAGTTCCCCGTTGGAACGTTTATGTACTTGTGCCCCGCTTTCGTAGTAACAAGATAATGAAGTTTTTTTTTCGAGAAAACTTTCGATTTATTCATCTTGAATCATGGCAGTACAACGAACACTAGAAATAATAAAAATTACATCCTGATTCATAGGCCACCTAGTGACGATTACAAGCACTGAAGAGAGCCGAAGGCGCGTCGCCGCCATCACCCCTTCCTCACCGGAATCGGGCATAACTTGTTGTGGTAGACAGTCGGAAAGTCGTCGTTCTAAGGCCCCATAGGACCAGCGCACCAGAATAGCAACCGCCGTCGATGAAGAATAACGTAGATCGAAAAGATCCAACCCGAAGACACACAAATATAGACGAACGATAACCAGGTCCGAGCAAATCCACCGAGGATAGACCCGTCGGAGACACACCTCCATTCACCCACCAACGATGCTAGACGCACCATCAAAATGAGGGCTAGGCGGGGAAACATTTATTCCATCTTCAAGGAGCCGACGTCGTCTCGTCTTCCTGAGCAGAATACAAACCCTAACAAAAATCAAAGAAAGAACTAACAATGGAGCCCTCTCACCGGGCCTTGCCAGGATCTACCACACCCCCATGGCCCTAGGGCCACCAGAGGCGAGGCGGACCTGTGGCGACGCCGGCGAGAGGCACGAGCCCTAGCTTCTTTGAGGAGGAGGAAGACAAGGTGTTACTCCTTCAATTCAAATATATAGGATTTAATACCTTTTTGATATGTATTACTTTTGACCACGGGTTAGAACAATAATAGATGACATATATGTTACACAAAGCATATTGTCGAATTTGTATGTGGATGGAGTTTCTAGTGATATGATTTAAGGTTCACCCGTATGAATTGAGCATTTGAAGCCCCTCGAATTGCACGTGCTAAGAAGAAACTGTGCTGATGTGGATACACGGTTAGAAAAATTGGTTTTGCTATTTGTGAGGCACCTGAAATTTTATTGACCGTTAGTCAATTTCGTAGCCGTGTGTTTTCTTTAGAAGCAGTCGTATATATAGGGAAGCGTTACCTTATTTTTCAACCGATCAATCATTTCCTTCTATGACCCTAGTCATTTTCAGTATTTTTCTATTTGTGGGCCAGAATTTTTTTGCCATGGAGCTTTCTGGGACATGGTGTGTGCACAACTCTACACATATGATTATTTTTATTTCAGCTTGTTTTGTATTTATTTATTTATTTTGTGTTTGTATTATTGGATAGATTGGTGTTCTTTCCTCTGTGTGTGTATCTACTACCATTATAAAAGAAAGAGAGGGCGGAGAGCCAGATCATCCTATCCATCGAAACCTGCAATCTGATGGTCTACATCCCTCCAGCATACTAAACGCGTTTTACGCTTTAATTACCCACCATGCCATCTACTATCTACTACCACTATAAAAGAAAGAGAGGAGCAGATCTAAACAATCGCACCCATCCATCATCAAGATCTAATGGTCCACGGTCTCTCTATGTTTAACACTAGCAAGCCACTAATCACATAATAAACGAAACGACCCAGACAGACGGCCCGCACCACCAATCCTCGCCATCCCTTCGTCCTGAGCAAAACTGCTCGCACGAACGCCAGGACCTTCGCTACTCCCCCTTTGCTGCCCACGTCTCCCGCAGATCCTTCGCTCGGCCGCCCCTCGCAGATCCTTCGCTCGGCCGCCCCGAGCCGACAATCCTCTGCTGCCCGCGGACTGCCGCCGCCGATGAGCCCATCTGATGGCGGCGCGGACCCATGTCCTGGCACTGGATCCGGCGACCTCTGGCAGAGGCGCGCCCGGCCGTGCCTCCCCCGGCACAGTGGCCCGGCTGGCAACGCCGCTCCCATCCGCCGCAGCCGCCGGACGGCGAGGGCACAAGCGGTGCCGACCTGCACGCGCAAGGGGAGGCGACAGGAGCAGTCGTGCAAGAACAGGACCAGCCGTCCGGTCATTCGAGCGATCCTTCTTCGTCTCGTCCGCCACGTGCCCCACCCTCGACGACGCCCGCTGTGGCGATCTCCGCACGGGTGACCAGCTCTGTGCCGTTTCATGGTGCGCTGGATGGAGGGGTCGCACCGCGGTTGCCGGGACAAGGTGGGCGTCCATGTGGTATGTTGCGTGCCAGACTCACCAATCCAAGATTCGGTGCTGAGCAAGTTCCTGGACAATGTGACAAAGATGTTCGGCGAGGACCAAGGGACGGCGACAGCAGCGTCTCAGCAGGCATCCCCGAGCGGCGAGCGCCGGTACGGTCTCGTGTTCCTTTTTTAATGAAGGGATTTCTCCCCTGAAGAAGTTGCATCCTCTCAACTGAAGAAGCTGCGTCAAAGATTGTTAAAGAAACCATTATCTTTGATGTACTACGTCTTCTTGTTATACTTGTAATATATTTGTAAAAGAAACCATTATCTTCATTCTCTGTATCAACCAAGAGTGTTAACAAATACCAGTGTACTACTGAATAAATTAGTTGTTCTTGTGACATAGCAGGTTCATCAGTACTACTGAATTACCTTGTAATTGATTTTGATGACGAGAATAGTTACACATCGACGGATCGATACATGTGTGATGGTGTTCGCCTCTTCCTCTGCTTGCTGACAAAGGGTCCTCTTCGTGCCCTCCCTCGACAGCTCTTTCCAGTAGGCAGGTCGCCACACATGACATCTCGCCAAGTCGCCTGATTAGAGGAGAGGAAGAATTGGCATGCTGTCTCGGTAAGTGCAGGATGTTTTTTTAGGGAGTAAGTGCAGCATGCTGGTGACGAGTTCAGCATTGATTTTGGCTTTTGTTGATTTTCTCTTTGTTGCGAGTAAATTTCTCACTGATTTTCTTATTGCAACTCATTTCCAGGAACTTGAGCCTAAATTTGAACCTAAGCGTGAAGGATATATCTGAGAGGTATAAGTACAGGTCTACGAACTCATCTCCAAGTTATGTTTGAGGAGAGGTATATCATTTTGTCCAGTCCATCATGCAAGCTTTTTCAGTTTGTTGATTTTTTCTCTGAATAGCGTTGATTGGCTGAAAGCATTGTTGTTCGGCACTCCTGCAGCTGTACATTTGATATGGGTTTTCTCCTGCTGCATGATGTGCTGATGATTTTTTAAGATTAGACAATATTTGGGAGAAGAGGGGGTTTGCTTAATTGGAACCGGAGTAAGAACGAGAAGGAGCTTAACTAGGGCCATGGCAGGGCGACCTGGAAGGGTGGAATTTTACCTGTGATATGTGATAGGAGATGGTCACCGTAAAACAAGGCGCTAAAGACCTACCAAACTAAAACAATTTCTAGAAAGGTTACTATTCTTTTTTACTGTGTAGGTCTAATTTAATTTGTCTATGTTGAGCGCATGAACGAAACAATGAATTTCTGAATTACAAACAACGTACAGATTTTCTGAATCCAAACCAAAATCAAGCATATATTGTAGGTTGTTCTATTGTTGATCCAGCAACATGCTCTGTTTCTGCATGCCATGGAAGCTTTGCTGCAGTTAATATGTCAAGTTTATTTGGATTGCTCTTAGATAATTAGGTGCATGAATCATATAGCTTGTATATATTGCTTTAAAATACTATCATGGTGTTTGTCATGGTCATGTTTTACTGCATCCACCCTACAATAAATCTAAAAACATTCTAACCCAGCATCTCGGTCTCCTATGGACTAGTTTTGTAAGCCAGATTGATGTCATGTGTAAACAAAGGTCTACATTCATTCTCCTTTTTTCATACTTTACTAGATTACTTCGTATCTTTTGTAGATTAGTGGTAAAGAGTTAGTTAAGCCAACATTCCAAATTACTTTACTAGATTAGTCGTGTCTTTTGTAGAAGTTGAATATTTACTTTGTTTTTCATATGGCATGTTTAAGATTTCCAGTTCAATCTGCTTCTGCTGGTACCTAAAAGTTTATCCAACTATTTTATTTTCCTTGATGCAGCACAATGACCATCATCGCAGAAGCATAGGTGGTAGACGGTAAGCTTTTTGGAGGAAGCGGAGACGGAGATTTCTATTCAGCAAAAGACGGATACGGAGATTTGTTGGGGAACGTAGTAATTTCAAAAATTTCCTAAGCACACGCAAGATCATGGTGATGCATAGCAACGAGAGGGGAGAGTGTGATCTACGTACCCTTGTGGACCGACAGCAGAAGCGTTAGCACAACGCGGTTGATGTAGTCGTACGTCTTCACGGCCCGACCAGTCAAGCACCGAAACTACGGCACCTCCGAGTTTTAGCACACGTTCAGCTCGATGACGATCCCCGGACTCCGATACAGCAAAGTGTCGGGGAAGAGTTCCGTCAGCACGACGGCGTGGTGATGATTTTGATGTTCTACCGTCGCAGGGCTTCGCCTAAGCACCGCTACAATATTATCGAGGATTGTGGTGGAAGGGGGCACCGCACACGGCTAAGAATATGATCACATGGATCAACTTGTGTCTATGGGGTGCCCCCTGCCTCCGTATATAAAGGATCAAGGGGGGTTGCGGCCGGCCAGGAGGAGGGCGCGCCAGGAGGAGTCCTACTCCCACTGGGAGTAGGATTCCCCCCCTTTCCTAGTTGGAATAGGATTCGGGAAGGGGGGAAAGAGGAGAGAGAGAAGGAAGGGGGGCGCCGCCCCCCTCTCCTTGTCCTATTCGGACTAGGGGGAGGGGCGCGCGGCCCAGCCCTGGCCACCTCTCCTCTCTTCCACTAAAGCCCACTAAGGCCCATATACCTCCCGGGGGGTTCCGGTAACCTCCCGGTACTCCGGTAAAATCCCGATTTCACCCGGAACACTTCCGATATCCAAATATAGGCTTCCAATATATCAATCTTTATGCCTCGACCATTTCGAGACTCCTCGTCATGTCCGTGATCACATCCGGGACTCCGAACAAACTTCGGTACATCAAAATGCATAAACTCACAATATAACTGTCATCAAAACCTTAAGCATGCGGACCCTACGGGTTCGAGAACAATGTAGACATGACCGAGACACGTCTCCGGTTAATAACCAATAGCGGAACCTGGATGCTCATATTGGCTCCCACATATTCTACGAAGATCTTTATCGGTCAGACCGCATAACAACATACGTTGTTCCCTTTGTCATCGGTATGTTACTTGCCCGAGATTCGATCGTCGGTATCTCAATACCTAGTTCAATCTCGTTACCGGCAAGTCTCTTTACTCGTTTCATAATACATCATCTTGCAACTAACTCATTAGTTGTAATGCTTGCAAGGCTTATGTGATGTGCATTACCGAGAGGGCCCAGAGATACCTCTCCGACAATCGAAGTGACAAATCCTAATCTCGGAATACGCCAACCCAACATGTACCTTTGGAGACACCTGTAGAGCTCCTTTATAATCACCCAGTTACATTGTGATGTTTGGTAGCACACAAAGTGTTCCTCCGGCAAACGGGAGTTGCATAATCTCATAGTCATAGGAACATGTATAAGTCATGAAGAAAGCAATAGCAACATACTAAACGATCGGGTGCTAAGCTAATGGAATGGGTCATGTCAATCACATCATTCTCCTAATGATGTGATTCCGTTAATCAAATAACAACTCTTTTGTTTATGGTTAGGAAACATAACCATCTTCGATTAACGAGCTAGTCAAGTAGAGGCATACTAGTGACACTTTGTTTGTCTATGTATTCACACAAGTATTATGTTTCCGGTTAATACAATTCTAGCATGAATAATAAACATTTATCATGATATAAGGAAATAAATAATAACTTTATTATTGCCTCTAGGGCATATTTCTTTCAAGATTTCTATTCACCAAAAAGATGGAGCCGGCATCTAGAAGCACTAACGAGCAACTTAGTCTCAGCCGACACATCGACGGGCTGAGGCGGGCTTCCAATAGAGGTCAAAAATAGGGAATGGTTTTTTGAGCTGATGGAGGGATCATTGGACGTGGTGTGAATGTTTGTGTTGGCTTACATTCATAAATAAGGAGTATAGTAAGACTTTCCCAATAGTTCTCTTGGAGGTCATGTCTATGCCATTCAAGGATTTGGATATTTGAATGTTATGACAATATATAGATAGGGAAGATAGCCCTCCGCGTCCTGGTGGCCACTGTATGCTGCAGCGAAGAGCACATTTCAATTAGTGATCAGGCAGATGCGGCGATCCCAGATGTGCTTTGACATTGTGATTTGTAGTTGTCAAGGACATCATTACCCAGTCCGTTCCTATGCTTTGGTGAGTGGTACTTCTCTCCCACCACACAGATTACACTAATTTATTTGCTTATAGTTGAGTGGTATGATCTAATTAATCTGTACACTTAGACACACAACCAAGGAATGAAAAACCTGCTCCAAAGATCTTCAAAATAGTACAATATTAGGTATTGTAGAGTACAATTTGTTTAAGCTAAATTTTCTTTTGCATGGAAGCTAATTTTATATTTGAGGTGTAATAGATACACATGCCTTGGATACACTCCGGTGCTGATGGTAATACTTTCAGTCACTCACAAACAATAAGCTTCAGCATACAAGGCAGAGTTCAATGCTATTGGACTCAGGTGTTGGTATACAATTTCTTGTACATTTTACTTCAGCATACAAGGCAGAGTTCAATGCTACTAAGTCTGTTCTTAGTGTATTGACAAAGCCAATTATGGGGCCACTGTTGGAGGTTCTTGAATGTACCCTGCCACTATGGAACGTGTGTGCAGAAACAGTTGAATATCTCAGTTCAGCTGCAATGGTAGCGATGGAGACATCATGCAGTGTGGTTATCATTTGGCCATTTTGGTTCATCTTCAGTACGATATTTAATATTGGTATGGTTACTGTAGTCTCCCAAATGATTTGTTTCTTTTTCCCTTTGCTTTTTTATTATTATGATGACTTACTAATATTTTTATTTGCATTTTATTTACTGCAGCCAATTCAGTCTTGTACCCTGTAATTTGGTTCATCGGAGAGATACTAGCCGCACCTTTCCGACTTGTCACTGCACTAGCAAGTTTTGTAGCACACTTCTTTGATGATATTGTTGATGTTTTAGACAAACCTGGTCAACATTAAGTTCGTTATATCATGTTGGTTCTGCATCCAGTGCACCTGCACTTATATCTGAAACTACCATTTGGGGATTACACTGGAAAGATCTTCTGTACCAGGTAACATAAATTTGTTTGCATGCCTACTATTTTTTTCAATTAGTATATTATGCAACTTACATCGGCTCTTGTTTTAGATTTTCCATGCAGCCCGGAGAATTTTCTACTGTTTTGTTGCCTTCTTTTCAATGTGCAATAGGCATCAGCTAAGGTAATTTTTCTTTTGGCTTGTATGCAGAGGTAGTATTTGCAAATCAGACAGACAATTAGTCAAAAATCGGAATGATGAGAACATCTGTGTTTTTTTGTTAAGAGTTCAAACTTCTTCAAACCGGCTTGTTTGGTGTGTCTGGCCAAGGAAATTTTAAAATTATGTAGTGTACCTCACATTAGGCCTCCATGAGTGCTATGTGTTAATTGCGACTACATGCTGCAGCATTTACAATCACATAGAAGTTCTTCTCTGACGCCTATCCTGCCTTAAATGGCACGCAACATACTTCCTCTTGTGAAGGAGCTCGGAAGTACAGTAATCAAGATCATCCTGTAAGTACTTGCATTTTATACTTATGGTTGACGCTTGTGTTCATTCAATCGTGTTTCGGAAACGAAATACCTCTCTAGGGAAAGAAAAACCCCGAGAACTGATATTATTTATTTTATTATGATACTCCTGGACATGTGAATACATAGTTCATTCCAAAACAGCCCATCTACCGTGGACTGGACACTGAGAGTGTAAAGAGCGATGGTGATGATTCTGGAGATTGTGTTAGGGTGTCGTCAAGTTTCACAAGCTCATCATACACCCCACCAGCCACCACCTTGCTCTGGACCTAACAAGAGAAGAAGGATAACAAGATCTGATGCTGGAAGCCTGGAAGTGATATATCTAAAGAACCATACTCAGAATTTGTGACCTCACCAAGATATTCATCTTCATCATGTTGCGGTGATAATGACAGTAGCAAGCCACTGGTGGAGCCTAGCACATACAAGGATGTGTTGATCTTGTTCTGATTCAACGATCATGATCTGCCGTTCAGACAAGGAAGTTATACTGTTTGATCGTTCTTGATCCCTTCCTTCGCATTCACGACCATCGAGATGACTCCATTAACGAGACGTTCTCCGGCATTGACCACCGCCCCTGCACGATGTTTAGACTCTAGGCTGTAGTGTGTTAAGCGGACGAGAAATCTGAGCATCTCCACTTGTCCAGGTTTCTCCACTGCATATTCTGCATGCTCCTGCACCTACTGCCTTCCATATCTATGCTAACCTACACCCCCTTTGTCAGTGTTTTTGTTTATATATTGTCCTTCTGTTCTTGATGTGGATGGGTGGAAGCATGTATTTCTGATACATGTATACGTTTTAAGAAGGGATGTTGATAGAAGACTCCTATTATGCATGTACCTATCTTCTTAAAAGCATCCATTGTCTGTCATGTCAATTATGTTGACTGACCAAGATGATTGTCTTTTATAGCTTATATATACTATGCATTTTTTCTTTCATTTTTTTGCTTGTGTGTTCATTGGATTATTTTATGAGCTGTGATATTCACTTCTTAAATAATAAGGAATTCCATGCAAAATTCCGCGGAGCATAATCTTGATTGCCCATTGAGGAAGAAATTTAAGCTAACGGCACTACTAATGGGTGGCACTGATGGAAGAAATTTAAGCATATATTTGTGTACATGACCGATGATGATGTTGTTGTAGCGACTTGGGTGCATATAACCCTTGAGCTAGGCAATCAGATGGATGTCCTGGATTTATGATATTTTTTGTTAGCATTTATTTTTATTGGCAATAACGGTTGTAATATACACTCTCTGCTTTATGAAAAACATTTTGATGTTAAGATTTCACTTTTGAATGTTGGTTAAATGGCATTGATATTTGTGTGTGATTTATTCCATTTTAGTAGTCATTAGGGTGAGTATCTGCAGTACATAATCAAGTCTTAGAAATTCCATAATACCTTATCAACGCCATTAGCATCTTTACGCAAGCCTTTGGTTAGCGACCTCATCTGTGAATCATCCGTTGATTTAACTATTCCGTGATTTAATTTTTCTCAGCCTTGAGTTGTCGATTGATCATACCATGATATTGACTGTATCCATTGATTACTTTTTTCCATCTTTAGTTATCACCTGTTTACATCATGATATTAAGAACAAGTTAGGGTTGCATCGTAACGCGCCCGGGACTACTGCTCCGATCCAGCTGTGACGAAACCCCTGTTTTCTACTAGTGCATCTCCAATAGACGCGCGGTTGCACGGCGGGCTAATTTTTTTGTGGTGTCAAAATAGCGTTTTAGCGCTGGACTGGTGTTTTGCTTTATCAGAAGCGCAAAAACACGGCGCCCAATCCCGTTGCCCCACCTGCAGCAGCTCAGATTTTGCAGCGCGCGTGAGCGGGCGCATCAAATACGTAGCGCGCGATGCAGTTTTCGCCAGCGTGTTGAACCTTGTTTACCGCGCACGACTGTTGGAGCGCTACTTTCGGTCGCACGCACTCTATGTGTCCTTTTTTCAGCACGCGGCTTATCTAGCGCATCTGTTGAAGATGCTCTAATCACTTAAGCATGCTTTAAGTTAGGAAGAAGTGGAAGGTGGATGCTGAATGCAATTTTGATATTCTGGAACCATGCATGTGTTGCATGAACTTGAGTCTCTATGTGAAGGTTATGAGATGTACTTAATGGACTGGCTCAACTTTCCACCGAATTTTCTTTTGGACAAACAACTTCTAAGAGATAGAAAACAAACACAAAGCAGGGAAACAAACAGCTATGGCAATGCTAAAGGAATAAACGGTCCAAAAGTGTTGGAACGAGAACATCACTTGTCGGCGATCGGATCACCGTGGAACGCCGGTGCAACTAGCCGGAACAAGAACACAACTAGCTAAGCGGGCAGGTGGATGCTTCTCACGCGAGACTTACGAAGCAAAGTCATCTCCGGCGACAAGTCTAATTAATCTGTAGAAAAACACGACAAAACACACGCACGGTATAACTTTTTTTTGTTTGAAACTGGCATATGATTACATAGACTCCATGGGAAACATCAAACACTACTAATACTTGCCGACCTAGCCCAACATGACCTGACTTAGACTATCCAACGACACCAAAATGCATAGGACAACGGTTTGGAATACCTAACAAAAACTAGTTGCGTGCGCCCTCTAATGCTTCCAATAGCATTGGCGACCCGAGGGGCATGCAGCAGGGCCATACGGGCAGGGGACGACGGTCTTGTATTTGGCTGGTCGGTCGATGTGGCGCAGCTCCAACTCGGTCTTGGGGTCTCCCTGCTGGAATGCCTGCACTGCTGGCGTAGTAGGAGCGCTGGTGATCGGCATGACATGTCCGAAGTATTTGGCTGACTGTGACATGAAGTCTTCGTCGGGAGATAGCGTGTAAGGCACCCCGACCCCGCCGCGCTGGAGGGTGCGGATGAGGCGCTTCGTGATGTCTGCCATGAGCTCGTCGGTGGAGTCGGGGCCGGCTGCTGCTGCCATCGCGGCCCCGCTGCCACCGATCGCCTGTTGGCGAAGCCTCGACCTTGACGAGGCAGCCGTGGAGTACTTTCCGATGGTGGGCTCGTACATGCTAGCGGCGGAGCACACGTACGACCAGGAAGCAAGCTAACGGCCTGCTGGATCGATTTCTCACGCCAGCTGACACAAGCCTTAATCGATCTTGATGTCGCACGCGGGTCGACACAGAGAGACTCCGGATTTATGTGTTCTACGGAGTATTACTTTGATCTCACGATTCGGTACAATATTACAGGGGTATATGTAGATATATATAGTAGCTAGGAACTCTAATCCTAGTCCTACTACTAGTCCTATAACTACACGGTGACGAGTTCTAGACTTCTAGTCCAAGCCGAACATGGACAGCGTGGTTAATTCCACCATCGCCGAGGAACCGTACTGCGGTGCATTGGCGGCGACATGAGACACCCTCTTAAAGCATCTCCAACCGCATCCTCAATAGGCCCTCTCAAGGCCGTTTTTAACGCCGGCGCCGAAAAATCGGCCCAGTCACGTTCCCACGAACCCGTTTTTCGTCGGATTGGACCGAAATCGGCGTCGGCGCACCCAACCCGAACCTGGCATGCTGGGGGCGCCCCCGGGCGCCGGCTCGAACGTTTTGGCGCGAAAGAGTGGCGGGACCGACGTGTCAGCGAGACGAAGACTGGTCGTCCTCATCGTCTCGGTTTTCCCGCGGGAGTCAATGCCAGCATGCCATTGATTCACGGGCGACGAAGTGCGGCGAGGCCGCCCCGCCTTCCGCCACGCGTGTCGCACGCGGCCGCCCCTGAGCCGCTATATAAAAGGCGCCCCTGGCCGCGCCGGTGACGCACCCATCCATCTGCAGTCCTCCCCCTCCTCGCCGCCGCAGTTCCTCTCCTCTCTCCGTCATTCGAGCCCCCCCCCCCCCCCCCCCGGGAACCATCAGCGCGAGGTATCCCCGGCGACGCAGCCGCGGCCAAGGGTTTCGGCCGCTTCTCGCTGAATGAGTGGGAGGCAAACCTCCTCCACGAGTCCAAATACCACGCGCCGCCCGACGTACGCCTTCCGTCGCGGTGGAGGCTCAGCGCCGGCGGGGTCACTGTCCCCCCTCTGCCCGTCCCCGGGACGCCCTATTTTCACGCCGAGATCGAGCGTGCGCGGGCGTCCCTGACGGCCGCGGAGCGGGCGCTCCCAGAGTACGCCGCCGACAACCACGCGGCGTGGGCGGCGTACTTCGAACGCCGGCAAGAGAAGCGGCTCGTCTCCATGAACAACGCGCCGATGTCGCGCGGCCGCAACAACAGCGAGGGCCGCCGCCTGTGGTGGGGCGTCCCTGGCCGCACGCTCAGCGGCGTCCTCGCGCACGTCGAGGGCGGCAACGACCTGCCGCTCGAGTGAAGCAGCGCGCCAGGGCGAGGGGTCGAGCAGCGGCTGTGTCAAGGAGGAGAAGCATCGGACGTAGTTTAGGTTTTTTTCGTCCCTTATATTCGTGTAAAAAGGGGGCAAAATTTCGCCAAAATTTGGCCGTGTTTGTTAAAATTTGGACGAACTGTGGGGGCGTCTGGGGGCGACCTGGGGGCGGCGGCTGGGAACGTGCTCGCCCCCATGCCGAAAAAAATGCTGGCTCGCCCCCAAGCGGCGCTTTTTCGTGCCTTTGGGGGGCCGAACGGCTGGAGATGCTCTTAGTGCCAACGATGAAGTCCCCGGCCTCTGTATTTGAGAGATGCATACGTTTATTTTATTAATTATTTATAAAGACCTTATAAAGTAGTACATCAGGTAGTCTGAAGTCATCATGTTAGCAACATCTATCGCTACTCCTACCGACTTGATAAAGAGGTACCGATAGTCCGAGCTTAATATCAAACAGACATCGAATAAATATCATGTAAAGTCGGAGGCCCCAACCAAGACACATACTGGGTTTGGGGCGCAAACCGGTCCGACGCGTTCTCATTGGTCGTCGTCGTCTTCCACTGATTCATCTTCAGAGCAGGTACTGAGGCAACAACCTTGCCAGGTCTGTCATCGATGCCCCCACGGCGCCAGACAACGCCTCCTCCCTATGCGCGCCCATCATCACACATCCGTCACCAAGGTCGTGGCGCGACACGTCGCCGAGACTCCACGTCGTCGATGTGTCACATGGAAAGCCGCTCCACCGCTGAAACCGTCCACTGGTCCCTCAAGCTAATGCACACCTTTAAGAATTAAGAAAAAGGGTTCCCCCCGCTTTATATATAAAGCACCATCACCGAACAAGTTGAAATCGGCCGACACACACACACACACACACACACACAAGGTTGGATACAAGGGCACCGAAAACGGCAACGCCACCCCAACAAACACCTAGTAAACACAAGATGGAACACTAAGCACTACGACGGAGTCGTCAGGGTCCTCAACCGCGGGAGAGCCACCACGAAGAGGAGAAGCCGTGTGTGACGCTCAATGGGCTCCAAGGCGGCGCCTTCAGCAAGGGAATGACACCGCAGCGTCGCCACCGCCCAATCTAAGGATTAGGGTTTTCCCTGGAGCACCGACAACAGATGAGATGCCGCGACGACGCCAAAACGCGGCTGCCGCCGGCCTGATAAGACAGAGCGAGTTTTCACCCCGGCCAACACTCATCGTCATCGAATTGGGTTACGGGCCACCGCAACACCACCACTAAACAACACACCCCGGTCAACATGCCGCCCACACAGCCATGGTAACCGGATAGCGCCCGAGCCGCGTGCTCCGCCAGCACGCGGCTACCACCAACCGGGCCGCCGCCATGGCATCCGAGCCCCACCCCCATCCAGGATTCACCTAACGGACACGGCTGACCGGAATGGAGCAGAAGATCACCCTTCCACCCCAAAGCCGACACCTTGGCAGGGTTGGTGTCCTCGGCAGCCAGATCTGGGCCAGGGGAACTCCGACAGCCACCCGAAGCAGCCGCTAGATGCCATGGAGGGGGCACCCGCCCCATTCCCGAGGTCCCCTGCCACCTTCGGCAGGCCTCGCGCGCACCCACACCGCACCATGAAGCCACCCCGACCTGACGAGCCCGAAGATGAAACCAAAGAGGAGGGAGGGAGCTCACCCAAGTCAATCGCAGACCAACCGCCGTCGGAGCAAGTCCCGGCGTCGCCGCGGAAGACCAGGCCACCACGAGGTTGTAGCCACGCCGCTGCAAGCCCCCCCCCCCCAAGCCAAGCTCCAAATGGGTCTCCGCCGCCACCCCGCGCCGCCCGCCGCCAGCCGAGACCAAATCTGGGGGGATCTGGTAGGAGGCGCGCTGGCCCGCCACCACCAGATCCGGCCTTGCCGCGGTCGCCGCGCCTCAGACGCGCGCCCAGTCACCGTCGCGCCGTCACCAGGCCATCACGCCGCTACCCTGGAGCCGCACCGCCGCGCCGCTGCCCCCGCCGTAGGTCAGCGCCCCCCGATGAGCTGCTGCCCCACGCCGGCCGTGGACCCCGTGGGGAGGGGAGAAGGAGGCCCCGTCGCCGCCCGAGCCGGCCAGGCTTCGCCCGGCGGCCTTGCTGGGCGGCGACAAGGGGGGAGGCTGCGGGAGGAGGGGTGTGGAGGAGGGAGGCTAGGGTTCCCCCGGGGCGCTCGCGGGAGCGCCACGGGAGGGAGGAGACTTGTTGGTACACTTCCACACCTCCAAGAATGACACCCTCAAGGAGGGAACGACACAAGTGCGTCGTCGTTATCCAATCGACTGATCTTTGGTTTTCCCCGGAGGTAGCGAAAGGAGTTGGGAGCTTCACCTTGATGATGCCTTCAAGAAGGAAACAACGTCGAGGGCTCACCATCACCAGCTCCGGCCACCGGCCGGATACCAGGTTTTCACCTGGATCTGTCCCATAAGCATCCAACCGACAACATGTGCACCGTCCAGACCGCCTTCACAGATCTGGCCACCCAAATCTGGTGGCCATACACAACGGCACTGCCACCATGGGATCCCTGGCACACCGGTCACTGTCTGCGTGCGCCATCACTGGAGCCTGGGAGGTGAGCCGCCACCCCACCTCGCCAAACCGCGAGAGCCGCCGAGAGAAATCCCGCGCGCTCGTCATCGTCGCTGATCTGATCCAATACGGAGCCAAAGTCATCAGATCGCCGGCGCAGATCCGCCATGGACAAGGACATCGCCACGCCATGCCGCTGCGAGAGGCCTAGACTTCACCTGCAAACACCTTCTTGGGCCGCCGCCCCGGGTCGCCACCATCACGAAGTCCTCCATGCCGCTGCATCACCCACGCTGGCTAGCCGCGCCCAGGCCCGAAGAGGCCAGCCTGCGCCGCCCCATCGCGCGAGGGGAAGAGGACGCCCCGCCGCCGTCGCCGGTGGGGCTTCGCTCGGCCACGCCCTTGGGCGGTGGAGAGGGAGGGGAAGGCTGGAGGAGGCGACCGGCAGCGAGACACCACGTGGCATCATTGGCGGTGTAGTGATCCCGACAACACAATGGGCATGGTCAGCGATGTGGCAGCGTTCGGTGGTAAACGCGTCGTAGGATAATGCATTCGAGGACGCACGAGCTGCCGCATGTATTTGCACGCGTCAGCGGCACCTCCTATCCACGTGTTAAATGTGCATGGTGTAACGGATATAACTCAAAGGATTTACTACAACTTAGTCACCACTGCGCTTGAAAATTAAACGAATGGAATCGATCTAATTACCGGTCTTCTCAGCCGATTCGAGCCCTGGCTGGACTTCGTCTTTCTCTGGCTCCGGCAGAGTCGATGACTTTTTGACGTGCTGGAGCACGAGGCGAGCGACCGGTGATTAGGCATACAAGTCGCTCGTTCTCACCATTAAAAGAACTCGTATGCTAGCTACAGCACTTCCTGGGTGCAATAGTTTATCCTCTTCCTCCTCCTCATATTCATGCTCAGAAACCTACAAAACAATAAAATAGAATGGTTTACTTTGCTTCATTGAACTAAAATCACGACAAGAATTATAAAACCGAGAGAGTACTTTGGTTCATTGTCCCAATAGTTTACTTTCACAGATCTTCAATGGGTAGGGTCGAGCCACCATCAACATGCTACGTAGGGTCGAGCCATATGTTTCATATGGGTATGTTGTACGTCCACATTTTGGTTCTGTATAGGTACTGGTACGCCTTCAAGGTGTAATGATTACATTATTGCTGTCATGGCCTCTTGGCTAAACAAATGTATAGTGCCTATAATATCATTTTTGTCATAACTTTGACTAAATATGTCTCTAGCCTTTCTTGAATCCTAGGGGGTGAACACTTTGTGAAAAGAGTGGTCTGAAACGTAATCATGCCATGCATTTCTTAAGCTGAATTAGTTGTGAAGCAAATTATAGGCCATGAGATTTTCTGCATCATGAGGATAACTAGTCAAAGCTGTATTGGGTATTGCAAGATTCTCATGTGATGTTCCATTTGTACCTAATTGTATAAAATCATTACGTTTGTAGCTAGCCAAAACTAAGGAGTGTTAGGGGAGTCAATGTACAAGAGAGGTTTATGTCAAGACAAGCAAAGGATTACTCTGACTAACAACAAAGTCATCGAGGAGGTTAGCAGTTGATTGCCCTCATTTGATCTCTTTACTTTGTATTTCCAAACTCAACTCTGGTATATGATATTGTAACCATTTTGTTGGTCTAATCAAGGTGTTGGAAAGCTCAACACGATCTTCTTTAAGGGACCTTGTCCACGAAGATCTTGACCGTTGGTCAGCCTGCACTTGAAGGAGGCGAACAAGTTCCTCTGGCAACTCAAGCTGAAGGTGCCGCTGGGGGGCCTCAAGAGGAAGAGGAACCACTACATTGAGGATGGTGACTCGGGCAACCATGAGAACTACATCAACTAGCTCAACAAGAGGATGAACTATGTTGTTTGGCTTATCATCATGGTCCCTTGTGTTCGAGCGATGTTTTGTTTGTTAAGCACTTTAAGCATTCTTTACATCGGGAAGAAGTAGATGGTGGATGCAATTTTGATATTTTGGAACCATGAATGTGTTGGATGAACCTGAGTATGTGAAGGTTTTGAGATGTATTTAATGATCTGGCTCAACTTTCCACTGATTATTTTGGACAACAACTTCTAAGAGAAAGGAAATAAAACACAAAGAAGCAGGCGAAACAAACATCTATCACAATGCTAAAAGAACAAATAGACCAAAAGTACTTGTGTGACCTCTCTAGTGCTTGAAATGGCATCGGCGACCGGAGGGCCACGTAGGGCCATACCGACAGTCTTGTAATTCGCTAGTCAGTCAACATGGTTCATCTCCGCTTCACCGTGTGCAAAGTTGCACTACCCCTCAAAGCAGCATCTCCCACTGCCCAGTGGTTGCAGAACTCTGTTTTGGGATCACCCTGCTGGAATGAAGGAGGAGGGGGGGATGCAAGGTTGGGGTAGGAGGAGCGTTGGTGGTCGGCATGGCATGTCTAAAGTAATTCGCATATCGTGCCATGAAATCTCTGTTCGGACATAGCGTGAACGACACCCCCAATCTCACCGCACTGGAGGGTACAGATGAGTTGTTTCATGTTTGTCAAGAGCTCGTGGGGACCTTGGGCAAATACATTAATTATTTTATGCTAAGTTTTTATACTTATTTAAATTAATTGTACATATTTAGTTTCTTAACCAAAAGTACCGTAATATAGTTTTGATGGGTCTAATTTTATTCTTTTATTTATCTATAATAATTAACCGCGTCGTATTGTTGGTAAATAGTAGTATGGTCTATGGTGTGAATTATTATGCAATTGTAATTTATATCCATGGAAACTTTATCTTTGTTAAATTTTAATTATACCATGTAAGAAAATTCTTTATGAGCATTCCATGTATGTGCTTGTGTTCATATATATAAGTATCATTATATCATGGTAGATGTTTCTAGACCATATAGTCTAACAATATCTAACATACACGTAGTCCCATAATATAAAATGTTATTGCATCCAATATCATATTGGATATAATAACATCTTATATTATGGGGCGGAGGGAGTACTTTATAGTGTATTACTAGGTAAGCATATCTATAGAAACTTGTAGCGTATGACAAATGTTTCTGTAAACTGCGCTCGGTACTAATTTGACATCATATGCATGATTTGTGTTTCTATTTAGAATATCATCGTTACTATAATAATCAAACAATATAAAACATTAGTGATTCTATTTTTCATGTACATGATCTAGCTATTTCATATGCTCATCTAGAGTGCACTTGGTTTGACTGGTGCATGAGAGTACTCATGCTAGTTTCTCAAATGAATACATTAATTTAACATCAAAATCTAATTATTGCTTCTACCCCCAATCTCAGGCCAAAAAGCCGCCCATTTTGCCCTGCCTATAGGTCATTGTACTAGTAAGACGATGTGACGTTGGTGTAATGTGGCGTTGCATGTCATGATCGGTTCGTCTTTGTTCTTGCCGTACAAAAAATAGTAGGCAACTATATTACTTCTACCCTTTCATACTTGACGAGGAAGCTAAAACAATTCGGTGCCTTTATTTCCACATATCATGGTGATCTAGAGTTTTTTTTCCTTTTTTTCAAAAAGGGAAAGACCCCGGCCTCTGCATCATCATGATGCACATAGCCATTTTTATTAAAAGGAAATAAATAGGTCTGAAACATACATAGCATCAACTAAAACGGCAAAAAGAAAAAGAAAACACCACAAATGGTGGGTACAAACGAAAGATTACATGTCTTAACCACATAATCTATTACTGGCATGCCAGCCAAACCGGTTGAATAACGTCTGTGAAACCATCTCTAGACAGTTGCACCCAAAGGCCATGAGCCCCCAAGCGTCCCCACGCTGAAGTGATGACCACATACGGATCGATGTGGTGGCTCTAAAGATAACCTGCAAAAAGTTAATAGAGCGAGACCTATTAAAAACACATTCATTCCGGCAATTCCAAATTGCCCAAAGTAAGGCACAAACCCCTACATGGATATGACCCTTAAGTATTTTGTTGATACCAACCAAACCAGTTTCCAAACAAATTTGGGATACTTGTTGGTGGTGGTAAATTATATGCAACATGAACCGTGCGCCAAATCAAAGCCGCGAAAGGGCAGGAAATAAAAAGATGTTGAATTGGTTCATCCTTATCACAAAAACAACACTTCTTACATCCATTCCAGTTTCGTTTAGCCAAATTATTTTTGGTGAGGATCAACTCCCTCTGAACAAACCACATAAAATTTTTAATCTTTAAAGGTACTTTGATTTTCCACATATGCTTTCTACGGAACATAGGCCCCGTATTAATAAGATCTTCATAGATAGACTTGACAGTAAACACCCCATTGGTATTTAGTCTCCATCTAAAGGCGTCAGGCGCATGAGATAGGTTGACCAAAATCAACCTACTAACTAAATGGAGCCACGCCATCCATTTATCGCCAATCAAGGCCCTCCTGAATTGGATGTTCAGAGGTATTGAACCAAGGACTGATTGAACTGTATCATCTTTCTTACACACAATATTATACAATGATGAGTACTGAACCGCAAGCGGATTGTCCCCTAGCCAGGTATCTTCCCAGAAACTAGTGGATTGACCGTCACCAACTTCAAATGAACCTCTCATAAAGAAAGAAGACTTGACCTTCATCAAGCCCTTTCAAAATGGAGAGTCGGTTGGTTTAGCTTCCACCTAGGATAAGGTCTTCGAATATAAGTATGTATTGTGGAGTAGCTCTTGCTCATTTTGCAACTTGAATATCCATTTGCTAAGCAAGCACCTATTTTTTATTTCCAAGTTTTCAATGCCCAATCCGTCTTGGTCCTTAGGTCTACACAAGATATCCCATTTTGCCAGTTGATACTTCCGTGTGTGCTCATCACACTGCCAGAAGAACCTAGACCAATAGAAATCAAGTCTCTCTAATACCACTTTGGGTATTTCAAAGAAACACAACATAAACATTGGCAAACTTGTGAGAACTGGGTTGATTAGAGTTAATCGTGCCCCATATGACATGAGTTTACCCTTCCAAGAACTTCGGGTTTTTTTCAAAACGATCTTCTATAATTTTCCATTCTTTGTTACTAAATTTTCGATGATGAATGGGTATACCAAGATAAGTAAACGGTAGTGTGCCAACCTCACACCCGAATAACTGTTGATACGTCTCCGTCGTATCTATAATTTTTGATTGTTCCATGCCAATACTCTACAACTTTCCTATACTTTTGGCAACTTTTTATATTATTTTTGGGACAAACATATTGATCCAGTGCCCAGTGCCAGTTCCTGTTTGTTGCATGTTTTATGTTTCGCAGAATATCCATATCAAACAGAGTCCAAATGGGATAAAAACGTACGGTGCTTATCTTTGGAATATTTGGAAAATCTGGGAGAAAGATCAACGCGAAACGGTGTCTGAGGTGGGAACGAGGCAGGGGGGCACGCCCCACCCCCCTGGGCGCGCCCCTGACCCTCGTGGTCCACCCGTAAGGCGGTTGATGCCCTTCTTCAGCCGCAAGAAAGATAATTTTTGGTAAAAAATCATGGCGAAGATTTCGGTCCAATCGGAGTCGCGGATCTCCATATATATACGAAACGGTGAAAGGGCAGCAGAAGTGAACACAGAAACAGAGAGAGACAGATAGACAGATCCAATCTCGGAGGGGCTCTCACCCCTCCCATGCCATGGAGGCCAAGGACCAGAGGGGAAACCCTTCTCCCATCTAGGGAGGAGGTCAAGGAAGAAGAAGACGAAGGGGCCCCCTCTCCCCTTCTCTTCCGGTGGCGCCAGAACGCTGCCATGGCCATCATCAACACCTCTGCCATCTTCACCAACATCTCCATCACCTTCCTCCCTCTATCTACAATGGTCCACTCTCCCGCAACTCGCTGTACCCTCTACTTGAACATGGTGCTTTATGCTTCATATTATTCCAATGATGTGTTTCCATCCTATGATGTCTGAGTAGATTTTCGTTGTCCTATCGGTGGTTGATGAATTGCTATGATTGATTTAATTTGCTTGTGGTTATGTTGCTGTCCTTTGGTGCCCATCATATGAGCGCACGTGTGGATCACACCATAGGGTTAGTTGTATGTTGATAGGACTATGTATTGGAGGGCAAGAGTGACAGAAGCTTCAACCTAGCATAGAAATTGATGTATACGGGATTGAAGGGGGACCAATATATCTTAATGCTATGGTTGGGTTTTACCTTAATGAACGTTAGTAGTTGCGGACGCTTGCTAATAGTTCCAATCATAAGTGCATAGAATTCCAAGTCAGGGATGACGTGCTAACAGTGCCCCCACCCACATAATACTTGCTATCGGTCTAGTAAAGTAGTCAATTGCTTATGGACAATTTCGCAACTCCTACCACCACTTTTCCACACTCGCTATATTTACTTTATTGCTTCTTTACTTACAATAGCCCTTAGCTTTTATTTACGCGCTCTTTATTATCTTGCAAACCTAGCCAACAACACCTACAAAGTACTTCTAGTTTTATACTTGTTCTAGGTAAAGCGAACGTCAAGCATGCGCAGAGTTGTATCGGTGGTCGATAGAACTTGAGGGAATATTTGTTCTACCTTTAGCTCCTCGTTGGGTTCGACACTCTTACTTATCGAAAACTGTTGCGATCCCCTATACTTGTGGGTTATCAAGACCTTTTTCTGGCGCCGTTGCCGGGGAGCAATAGCGTGGGGTGAATATTCTCGGGTGTGCTTGTTTGCTTTATCACTAAGTAATTTTTATTTGTTGTTCTTAGTTGTTCTCTATCTTTAGTTATGGATATGGAACACGAAATACCAAAAAAATTAGGTGTACTTGCTACTCATGGAGATGAGGAACCTCCTAAAACCCTCGATGCTCGTTATGTGACAGAAATTATGTACTACTTTGATAATCCTAAGAAAACCCCATTCAATTTGGTAATGGGAGTAACGTTGGATCAACGTGAATACTTTGGGGATTATTGCTTGACACAAAAAGGGAAACTATTATGGGATCAAATTTATATATTGAAGTGCTATGCTCGGCAAGTATGCTTGAGTTATGATTATACTTGTTGCTCTAGGATGAAGGCTCCACACCTTCCCTTTTCATGCAAATTTAATGATAATGAAACCTTAGCTTCTTATGCTAATGGTATATATGATTACTATGCTGTGGAACAAATAGAAGAATTTGTTGCTTTTAAGGGTGCTTATGAAATTGAATCTTTGTTTGAAAAGTATGAAGCTTTTGATGATGATGTTTATAGGCCTGAAAATTTAGCTATCCTAAAATATTGCTATGATAATTATGAATATAATTCCTATATTAATGCGCTTATTGAGACCTATATTAATGCGCTTATTAACACGATCTTCATCGAGCTCCTCCTTGAGCTCGGTTGCGTCACCTGCACGGTATCATCGGCACCTGCAACTGTTTTTGGAAGTAATCTGTGAGTCACGGGGACTCAACAATCTCACACCCTCGCGATCAAGACTATTTAAGCTTATGGGTAGGGAAAAGGTATGAGGTGGAGCTGCAGCAAGCACTAGCATATATGGTGGCTAACATACGCAAATGAGAGCGAGAAGAGAAAGGCAAGGCACGGTCGAGAATCTATGATCAAGAAGTGATCCTAGAACAACCTACGTTCAAGCATAACACGAGACTGTGTTCTCTTCCCAGACTCCGCCGAAAAGAGACCATCACGGTTACACACGCTGTTGATCCATTTTAATTAAGTTAAGTTTCAGGTTTTCTACAACCGGACATTAACAAATTCCCATTTGCCCATAACCATGGGCACGGCTTTCGAAAGTTCAAATCCCTGCAGGGGTGTCCCAACTTAGCCCATCACAAGCTCTCACGGTCAACGAAGGATATTCCTTCTCCCAAGACAACCCGATCAGACTCGGAATCCCGGTTACAAGACATCTCGACAATGGTAAAACGAAACCAGCAAAGCCGCCCGATACACCGACAAATCTCGATAGGAGCTGCACATATCTCGTTCTCAGGGCACACCGGATGAGCAATACGTTGGATTGGCATAGACCCTGGTTGCCCAGGGGGTGCCGGGCATCGCTCAGGTCGGACCAACACTTAGAGAAGCACTGGCCCGGGGGGGTTAAAATAAAGATGACCCTTGAGTCTGCAGAACCCAAGGGAAGGTGGTAGGTTGTTAGTGCAAATGTAAAACCAAGGTTGGGCCTTGCTGGAGGAGTTTTATTCAAGGCGAACTGTCAAGGGGTTCCCATTATAACCCAACCGTGTAAGGAATGCAAAATCAAGGAACATAACAGCGGTATGACGGAAACTAGGGCGGCAAGAGTGGAACAAAACACCAGGCATAAGGCCGAGCCTTCCACCCTTTACAAAGTATATAGATGCATTAATTAGATAAGAGATATTGTGATATCCCAACAATAATCATGTTCCAATCATGGAACAAACTCCATCTTCACCTGCAACTAGCAACGATATAAGAGGGGTTGAGCAAAGCGGTAACATAGCCAAACAACGGTTTGCTAGGAAAGGTGGGTTAGAGGCTTGACATGGCAATATGGGAGGCATGATAAAGCATGTGGTAGGTATCGTGGCATAGGCATAGCAATAGAGCGAGCAACTAGCAAGCAAAGATAGAAGTGATTTCGAGGGTATGGTCATCTTGCCTGCAAAGTTCTCCAAGAAGACGAAAGCTCGATCCTCGTAAGCGTTCTCAACGGGTTCCTTGATCACGTACTCGTCTCCCAGATCTACCCAAAGCAAGAACACAAGCAAAGGGAACCACGATCAACCACGGTGCAATGCGCAAACAACATGATGCAAAACATGGCATGATATGCGAGATGTGATATGCAATGCATATGCGTGCTTCGGAAAGAAAAGATTGAATCAGGCCTCAACTTGGCAAACCAAGAGTGCCGCTGGAAAGATGAGTTGATTTCGGTCGAAATCGATATAAAGATTATCGGAATCGGATGCACAGTTTGCAAATGGCAAGCAAAACAGTAATGGCACTATTCTCCGATTAACAGCATGATGCCACCTAAATGCATCAAGAAAAATAAGCTACTGTACTCTAACATAGCAACAAAGCACATGGCAGGGATCTACTCAAGAAGCTTGGCAAAATATAAACACTGAGCTACGGCTAATTCACAAAAGAGCAGGTTCAAACAAGCATGGCAAAAGTGCAAAAGATAACAGCATCACAGACTTAGTGAAAATAACATGTCAGGATTTAACATCAGGAAGCAGTGTTTAGAGCAAGATAACAACATGCTACAGGAACATATCATGGCAAACCAAGACATGTCATGAAACTACACAAAGCATATAACAAAAGTCCCTTACTGACCATAAGCCAAAAGGGATCAGAAAATAAAATGGCAACCATGTGAACATAGCAAGTTTCGTTATCAGATTCAGACTTGGCAGAAAACTGGAACATGGCAAAACAAAGTTACGTAAGCATGTTTACGAGCTCGATGCACTCACCATGAGGCATTGCATGACAAGCTAAGCATGACATGATTATGAAGCTAACCAAAGCAAGAACAATCTCATAGCATACAAGGATCAACTACAACAACCTCGGCAAAATTGATTAACACGTAAACAATCTGCCAGGAACATTTTATATCAAAAGTAGAGCAAGATTGAGTCATGCTATGTCACTCCATAATTGCAAACAAATACATGGATGGATAGACCATAATAATATCTCAAAATCATCCTTACTGAACATGCTCAAAAGAGGCATGGATCACTCTGTAGCAACATGAATACATGGCATAAAAATAACATCAGGGAAATGACTTAGAAGAATTCTAAGTCACTGAAAACAGCAACATCACGAGAGCTACTTTGCATGCTTGTGCTAGTCACCACATTGATCACAAAAATACATGGCATACACCCCTGTAAAGATGGGATGGCATATAACAAAACACATGTAGAGCTCATACTCATATGCAGCACACATTAATCATGGCAAAAATGACAAATGTCCATAATCTGATAAGAATCGGCACCTAACATTACATAGCACTCTTGCAACAGCATTTAGGGCATCAAGATGAACTCAAATGAACATGGTGCAATGGAATGAAATGAAGTGCACGTCCAGACGAACAATTTGATATGCTACATGCACAAAACGGAGATGCGGATGCAAAGTTATGGCATGATGAACATGGGCACATGAATCTGGAAACTTCGGGGACTTAGTGGAATATTACCTCCGCGAAAGTCAACGCTGGATGGAGGGATCCGGGACGGAGCGGATCGGGACGCAGGGAGGCCGTTTGGTTCGATGCGGTGGTGGATATGGTCCCGATCCTGGGGACCTCGCCGGAGATGAAGAAGATGGCCGGAGCGGATCACCGGAGTAGCAGGGAGGAAGGGGCGGCGACGGGGACAGAACTTCGGCGGGCGGTGACGCACGACGGCGCGGGCGGCGACCCGTGACGAGGCGGCGGAGGCGGTGGCCGGCTCGGGCCGCGCGGGACGCGGTGGCGGCGTCGCGCGGTGGTGCGGGTCGGTGATGGGAGGAGCACGCGGCGCAGTGGCGGAGACGTCGGCGGGCGGCGGCGTGCGGCTCCGCGGGGTGCGGCAGCCCGCGGGAGGCAGCGGCGCGGCGAACCGGGCCAGGGGGCGGATCTGGGCCTCCCGGGCCCGCGCGGGTGTGGAGGAGAGAGAAGCCCAGCGGTGGTGATGTGGCGGTTGGCTAGAGGCGGCGGCGGAGCTGAGGTGGCGGCGCGCGATTGGTCGGAGCGACGTGTCCGGCGGACATGTCCGGCGCGATTGGACATGTCCGGCGGCGCGAGGAGGAAGAGGCTAGGGTTTGTCTGCGCGAAATTTCGGGGAGGCACACATATAAATAGGTAGAGGGAGCTAGGAGAGTCCAAAAGAGGTGTGGTTTTCGGCCACGCGATCGTGATCGAACGACCGAGATGATTGAGGGGGTTTAGGTGGGTTTTGGGCCACTCTGGAGGGGTGTTGGGCTGCAACACACACGAGGCATTTAGGGTTCCTCGGTTAACCGTTGGAGTATCAAACGAAACCCAAATGGCACGAAACTTGACAGGTGGTCTACCGGTAGTAAACCAAGGCCTCTTGGCAAATCTCGGTCCAATCCGAGAACGTTTAACACCCGCATACGAAAGAGGCAAAAGGAGGACGCCGGAGGACATAGGAGCGCCGGATTGCAAAACGGACAACGGGGAAAATGCTCGGATGCATGAGACGAACACGTATGCAAATGTGATGCACATGATGACATGATATGAAATGCATGACACGCAAACAAATGGCAAGGCAACCACAGCGAATAACTGAAAGACACCTGGTGCAACGGTCTCGGGGCGTTACAACAGTCCACCACTACGAGAGGATCTCGTCCCGAGATCTAGAATGGCACCGGAGGGAAAAAGGAAGAGGAAGACGAGAGGTAAAACTAAGTTGCTTCTTTGACAAACGAGTGAAACCAAAGAACCTTGCGAGGTTGAACAAATTGGAAGAAAAAAATGCAATGGAGATGAACGAAGTTGAAAACACTCCGTTAGGAAAGAGGAACAAGGAAGAACAAATTTGGACAACACTCCGGTTGAAAAGTGATAAGAAACTTTATAAGATGAAAAGAACTTGAGCAGAGGGCACAACATTCCGGTTAAATGGATAAGCACGAAAAGAAAACACGATCCTCAACATTCGAGATGATGAGAGGAGAGAGCAACAACACAATGCCTCCGGAACAAAAGAATAGAAGATAAATGGAGAAGAAAATGCCAACTTCTGCCACAATTGAGCTTTAAAAGGCATCCTTAGGAGAAGGGTCGAACGGAATTGTTGGAAAACCAACAACGAAAAGAGTAAGCTTGTAGTGGGCTTATGGAGAACACCTCAAAATGTAGGGGTGAAATTCCGCCAGTAACGAAAAACAATAGATTGGATTTATATCAACAAGGAGACGAGAAGCTTATTTCACGGGGAGGATAAATGAAGAACTTGGGTCATTTATAAGCACAATAAAAGCAACAGTCCTTAGGGAAAGCTTTAGGTGAAATATAAACTAAGATAACTCGAATGAAGAGAATGGTGGATTTAAAATATCTCATTCCTGACAACTTTTGAATCATGAAACATGAAGGGGAATTGTCAAGAAAGACATAACACCATCTCAAAAGATAAGGGAGAACAATTGCACTCCGGATTGCAAGATGAAGAATACTTGAGCTCCTCTGAAAAGAATCTCAATGAACACTTCGAGAAGAAATAAATCCTTGATGAACCATCATGTAGTGCCTCCATGAAGAACTCCGGTAATAAAAGAATGATCAAACGAAATGAAGGATGAAAATAATAAGGTTGAAGCCTTGCAATGATTTGGATGGATCTTCGTGATGATATAATTGAGAGATCTTGGAACTCCGGGAAAGAAAGTTGAACAAAAGAAAACAAGAATTTTGATGAACCTCCGGAATAAGGAATTAATCACTTGGATGAAACAAGAATAATAATTACATTATGCTTATCCTTCACCAAATTAAATTGATGACAAGCAATGGATTGCATACAACTTATTTTCATAGAAAGGATTAAGAGAGATATAGCGCAAACTTGAGAAGGTCTTCAACGAACCACCGGTATGATAGGAAAGAACGAATGAATTGATATGATGACGTATGAAGAGTAATCTTGAATAAACCACTGTAAGAATTAAAATGAGCGTAGCACAGGCACAATTCACCAGGAAGAATTGGAGAAAGAATGAAGATACTTTAGGGGATTTTGATACAAGTGAACGAAGAGATCCCGAGCTAATTAGAGAAATTTGAATGATGCACCGGTAAGATTTGGAGACGAGAGCTGAAAGCTGGAATGAATAATATTTGAAAAGATGGCCTTCGGAGTAAAGAAATTGAAAACAACTCATGAAATGCTCCGGATGGGTGAAAAGAATTCTCACAATCAAAAACAATTATGAGAGGATGGCCTCAAACTAGAACCACGAATCTCTGAGAGAACGGATAAGATATGGAGGAAAAACTCTTCTTCGGTCTTCAAAATCCGAGAATGACGACGAGAAACACCACCAAGAATTGTTGAGACACTCTGGAATGAAAATTGGAAAGGTTGAGCCAACGATCAAAAGAATTTGACCGGTCTTGGAGAAATACATATGAATGATGACAATTCATTCTTACGTCAAACAACAACAACAACAACAACAACAACAACAAAGCCTTTAGTTCCAAACAAGTTGGGGTAGGCTAGAGGTGAAACCCATAAGATCTTGCAACCAACTCATGGCTCTGGCACATGGATAGCAAGCTTCCACGCACCCCTGTCCATAGCTAGCTCTTTGTCGATACTCCAATCTTTCAGGTCTCTCTTAACGGACTCCTCCCATGTCAAAATCGGTCGACCCCGCCCTCTCTTGACATTCTCCGCACGCTTTAGCCGTCCGCTATGCACTGGAGCTTCTGGAGGCCTGCGCTGAATATGCCCAAACCATCTCAAATGATGTTGGACAAGCTTCTCCTCAATTGGTGCTACCCCAACTCTATCTCATATATCATCATTCCAGACTCGATCCTTCCTCGTGTGGCCACACATCCATCTCAACATACGCATCTCCGCCACACCTAACTGTTGAACATGTCGCCTTTTAGTCGGCCAACACTCCGCGCCATACAACATTGCGGGTCGAACCGCCGTCCTGTAGAACTTGCCTTTTACCTTTTGTGGCACTCGCTTGTCACAAAGAATGCCAGAAGCTAGGCGCCACTTCATCCATCCGGCTTTGATTCGATGGTTCACATCTTCATCAATACCCCCATCCTCCTGCAACATTGACCCCAAATACCGAAAGGTGTCCTTCCGAGGTACCACCTGGCCATCAAGGCTAACCTCCTCCTCCTCACAGCTAGTAGTACTGAAACCGCACATCATGTACTCGGTTTTAGTTCTACTAAGCCTAAACCCTTTCGATTCCAAGGTTTGTCTCCATAACTCTAACTTCCTATTTACCCCCGTCCGACTATCGTCAACTAGCACCACATCATCCGCAAAGAGCATACACCATGGGATATCTCCTTGTATACCCCTTGTGACCTCATCCATCACCAATGCAAAAAGATAAGGGCTCAAAGCTGACCCCTGATGCAGTCCTATCTTAATCGGGAAGTCATCGGTGTCGACATCACTTGTTCGAACACTTGTCACAACATTATTGTACATGTCCTTGATGAGGGTAATGTACTTTGCTGGGACTTTGTGTTTCTCCAAGGCCCACCACATGACATTCCGCGGTATCTTATCATAGGCCTTCTCCAAGTCAATGAACACCATATGCAAGTCCTTCTTATGCTCCCTATATCTCTCCATAAGTTGTCGTACCAAGAAAATGGCTTCCATGGTCGACCTCCCAGGCATGAAACCAAACTGATTTTTGGTCACGCTTGTCATTCTTCTTAAGCGGTGCTCAATGACTCTCTCCCATAGCTTCATTGTATGGCTCATCAGCTTAATTCCACGGTAATTAGTACAACTCTGAACATCCCCCTTGTTCTTGAAGATTGGTACTAATATACTCCGTCTCCATTCTTCTGGCATCTTGTTTGCCCGAAAAATGAGGTTGAAAAGCTTGGTTAGCCATACTATCGCTATGTCCCCGAGACCTTTCCACACCTCAATGGGGATACAATCAGGGCCCATCGCCTTGCCTCCTTTCATCCTTTTTAAAGCCTCCTTCACCTCAGACTCCTGGATGCGCCGCACAAAACGCATGCTGGCCTCATCAAAGGAGTCATTCAGTTCAATGGTAGAACTCTCATTCTCCCCATTGAACAGCTTGTCGAAGTACTCCCGCCATCTATGCTTAATCTCTTCGTCCTTCACCAAGAGTTGTCCTGCTCCGTCCTTGATGCATTTGACTTGGCCAATATCCCTCGTCTTCCTCTCCCGGATCTTAGCCATCTTATAGATGTCCCTTTCACCTTCCTTCGTGCCTAACCGTTGGTAGAGGTCCTCATATGCCCGACCCCTTGCTTCACCAACATCTCGCTTTGCGGCCTTCTTCGCCATCTTGTACTTCTCTATGTTGTCTGCACTCCTATCCAGGTATATGCATCTGAAGCAATCTTTCTTCTCTTTAAGCGCCTTCTGGACATCATCATTCCACCACCAGGTATCCTTATCTTCGCTTCTCCTTCCCCTGGACACTCCAAACTCCTCCGAGGCCACCTTACGAATGCAAGTCGCCATCTTCATCCACACATTGTCCGCATCCCCTCCTTCCTCCCAAGGGCCCTCCTTAAATACCCTCTCCTTGAACACCTGAGCTACCTCCCCCTTGAGCTTCCACCACTTCGTTCTAGCGACCTTGGCACGCTTATCCCACTGGACACGAATCCGAAAGCGGAAGTCAGCAACCACCAGCTTATGCTGGGGTACAACACTCTCCCCAGGTATCACCTTACAGTCTAGGCACGCACGCCTATCTTCTCTTCTCGAGAGGATGAAATCAATCTGGCTAGAGTGTAGGCCACTACTAAAAGTCACCAGATGTGATTCTCTCTTTCTAAAGAGGGTGTTAGCTACAATCATGTTGTAGGCTAGAGCAAAGCTTAAGACATCTTCTCCTTCTTGATTCCTGATGCCATAGCCAAAGCCCCCATGCGCCCCTTCAAAACCTGTGTTAGATGTACCCATGTGGCCATTGAGGTCTCCTCCTATGAAGAGCTTCTCACCAATCGGTACACTCCTAACCATGTCTTCCAAGCCTTCCCAGAACTCCCTCTTGGTGTTCTCATTGTGGCCTACTTGCGGGGCATATGCGCTGATAACATTGAGAACCAAGTCCTCAGCTACCAACTTGACCAGGATAATCCGGTCCCCACGTCTCCTGATGTCTACCACTCCATACTTGAGGCTCTTGTTGATCAAGATGCCTACGCCATTTCTGTTTGCAGCCGTCCCCGTGTACCACAGCTTGAAGCCGGTATCCTCCACCTCCTTCGCCTTCTGTCCTCTCCATTTGGTTTCTTGGACGCAAAGGATATCAACACCTCTCCTCACTGCTGCATCAACTAGCTCCCGAAGCTTCCCTGTCAGAGACCCTATGTTCCAGCTACCTAAGTGAATCCTCCTAGGCTCGGCTAGCTTCCTTACCCTTCGCACTTGTCGAGTCAAATGCGAAGACCCTTGCTCATTTTCCACTACATCCGGGCGCCGATGTAGCGCGCCACTAAGGATGCGACGACCCGATCCTCGCTCACTTGCCACCGTATCCGGATCAAGATACGGCGCGCCACTTGGGGGTGACGGCCCGGCCCTTGCCCATTTTCCACCACACCCGGGTTCCGATGTGGCGCGTCGCTGAGAGGGTTACGCCCCAACGAAAATCTTTTGGGTTTCATCTCCATAAGAGTGGCTGAGTTTTTACGTTGGCTCGCCAAGCCTATCACAACCCTCCTCCTTTACCCGGGCTTGGGACCGGCTATGTTGAGACAACATAGGCGGAGTTCATTCTTACGTCAAACTTTGAAAAAAAATTGAGGGTAGCTCCAGGAAAATTAGAAGAGTCTGGTAAGATCCTTGGAAAAGACCTATGGGTTAGGGACCACTCAAAGCAAACACCATTGAACGATTTAAAGAGAGAGATTGCACCGGTTGAAGTAAAAGACTTGAATGAGATAACATCCTCGAAAGAGCTTGATCGAAAGTAGAGTGGAAACACGAATCTTCTGAGATATCTTCAACACTCCGGAACAATGAATAGCGAGTAGTAAATGATTAAGAGGTGCACCGGCATGAGAAGGAATTTGAAACAAGGAAAGGAATATGATCAACACTGAAGGCTTGATTTGTGTCCATCGAAGAAGAAAAGAATGAAGAATAACAAACTAGTAGAGCATCTTCATGAGAACCACCGGGTAAGAACATTGGCGGAAAAGAATGGAGAGACTTCCCATCAATAAAATGGATAGTTGGATGAGGAATTTTAGTCCTTGAAGAAAAAGGGGTGGGAGGGCGGGAAAACAAAGGCAGCTTGGGACGAATGAAATGAACACCGTTGAGAAACTTAGAATTGATCTTGCGGATGTTGAAATGATCGGATCCACTTGAAGAGAAGCACACCGGTTGAAAAGAAATTGAAATGACAAACTCAATGATCGAGAAGGATTAGTATTCACATAGGAACATGAGAACACTGCTTAGGAAAGGTATGGAATCAACATTTGACATTGAAGCAACTCGAATCCCACAACTGAAAACAAAACAAAGGATTGGCTTGCAGAATAAGCCGGAACAAACATATGATAGAGATCTCGTCCGAAGTTTTCGTGGTGGTGCCCACACGGGCTTGATCGTACAACACCATCATGTACAAGGCAGTGCACATGACATACGAAGCGTCCCCAAGTCAGCATAGCCAAGGACTCTTTAAGACACAACGAGACCACTGTAAAACCAACCGTGGATGGGCGGACCACTAGACGTCAAACCCCAATTTCATATCATACATTTGTCGGAAAGATATCCTAAGAGCTACTTGAATTCCCACTTATAAACTCCCGAAACTTTCTGGTTATGCAATCAGGTGTTGGGGATACAGGGGAAGCATAATATCTCACCCAAAACTAGCAAATCCTACATCCAGCTGTATCCATCCTTCAACACATAAACAAGAAACCTTCAGAAATCATTTACCTCAACCTTCGAAAAGCATCTGTTATATGAGTTATGGCAATACTCCCGAACTCCCGCCCTAGTACTGGGTGGCGTCGAGGTTATCTCACCAACAACTGCATAAAAGAGATTTTCGATGTCGGCGAACTCAGGTATTCCAGAACTGCAACGATAAAATTGTGACGACAACACCTCGGAGCTCAACTCCCCAGGACACTGCCACAACCCCTAAATGTCAGGAGGCACCAAGAACAATGTTCTCGTCACAAAACCATCGGAATGATTCCAAGATAGCCGCGTGATCCTAAAAAAAATTAGTGAAATTTGAGAAGAGAAGAGTCAAAACTCTACGTCAGGATGCCTCACCAGAGCAACGAAGAAATTGAGGAGTAAAAAGGATCCTACTCTCCGATATATATAATCCTAAAAGACTCAAAACATTTTTCTAGACTCAACAACGCCAGCGATTCGATCAAGCAAGGGGCTCCTAAGTCGGGGAAGGCTCTGATACCAACTTGTAACACCCACGATGCGGCTATATATCCCACGTGTCGGAGCACGACTTAGAGGCATAACCTCAATGTAGGCAACGTCGCAAGAGCGGAACTGCCCCAAATACTTAGCGGATAAGAAGGCCGGCAAAACCAAAGGTATATTTGATATACATGTGATTGATGTGTACCTTACCAGTACTCGTAGTAACTCCTGGGTATTTGATACCGGTGCCGTTGCTCATATTTGTAACTCACAGCAGGAGCTGCGGAATAAACGGAGACTGGCGAAGGACGAGGTGAAGATGCGCGTCGGGAATGGTTCCAGAGTCGATGTGATCGCCGTCGGCACGCTGCCTCTACAATTACCTACGGGATTAGTTTTGAACCTTAATAATTGTTATTTAGTGCCAAGTTTGAGCATGAACATTGTATCTGGATCTCGTTTAAGATGAGATGGCTACTCATTTAAGTCTGAGAATAATGGTTGTTCGATTTATATGAGAGATATGTTTTATGGTCATGCTCCGATGGTCAATGGTTTATTCTTAATGAATCTCGAGCGTAATATTACACATGTTCATAGTGTAGATGCCAAAAGATGTAAAGTTGATAACGATAGTCCCACATACTTGTGGCACTGCCGCCTTGGTCACATTGGTGTCAAGCGCATGAAGAAGCTCCATACCGATGGACTTTTAGAGTCTCTTGATTATGAATCGTTTGACACGTGCGAACCATGCCTTTTGGGCAAGATGACCAAGACTCCGTTCTCCGGAACAATGGAGCGAGCAACCAACTTATTGGAAATCATACATACCGATGTGTGCGGTCCAATGAGCGTTGAGGCTCGCGGAGGATATCGTTATGTTCTCACTCTCACAGATGACTTGAGTAGATATGGGTATGTCTACTTAATGAAACACAAGTCTGAGACCTTTGAAAAGTTCAAGGAATTTCAGAATGAGGTAGAGAATCAACGTGACCGAAAGATAAAATTCTTACGATCAGATCGTGGAGGAGAATACTTAAGTCACGAATTTGGTACACACTTAAGGAAATGTGGAATCGTTTCACAGCTCACGCCGCCTGGAACACCTCAGCGAAACGGTGTGTCCGAACGTCGTAATCGCACCCTATTGGATATGGTGCGGTCTATGATGTCTCTTACCGATTTACCGCTATCATTTTGGGGATACGCTCTAGAGACAGCTACATTCACTTTAAATAGGGCACCGTCTAAATCCGTTGAGACGACACCGTATGAATTATGGTTTGGAAAGAAACCTAAGCTGTCGTTTCTAAAAGTTTGGGGATGCGATGCTTATGTCAAGAAACTTCAACCTGAAAAGCTCGAACCCAAGTCGGAAAAATGCGTATTCATAGGATACCCTAAGGAAACTGTCGGGTATACCTTCTACTTAAGATCCGAAGGCAAGATCTTTGTTGCCAAGAACGGATGCTTTCTGGAAAAAGAGTTTCTCTCGAAAGAAGTAAGTGGGAGGAAAGTAGAACTCGATGAAGTACTACCTCTTGAGCGGGAAAGTGGCGCAGCGCAGGAAACCGTTCCTGTGATGCCCACACCAACTGAAGAGGAAAACAATGATGATGATCAAGGTACTTCGGATCAAGTTACTGCTGAACTTCGTAGGTCCACAAGGACACGTTCCGCACCAGAGTGGTACGGCAACCCTGTCCTGGAAATCATGTTGTTAGACAACAATGAACCTTCGAACTATGAAGAAGCGATGGCGGGCCCGGATTCCAACAAATGGCTTGAAGCCATGAAATCCGAGATAGAATCCATGTATGAAAACAAAGTATGGACTTTGACAGACTTGCCCGATGATCGGCGAGCGATAGAAAACAAATGGATCTTTAAGAAGAAGACGGACGCGGATGGTAATGTTACCATCTATAAGGCTCGACTTGTCGCTAAGGGTTATCGACAAGTTCAAGGGATTGACTACGACGAGACTTTCTCTCCCGTAGCGAAGCTGAAGTCCGTCCGAATCATGTTAGCAATTGCCGCATACTATGATTATGAGATATGGCAAATGGACGTCAAAACGGCATTCCTTAACGGGCATCTTAAGGAAGAACTGTATATGATGCAGCCGGAAGGTTTTGTCGATCCTCGGAACGCTAACAAAGTATGCAAGCTCCAGCGATCCATTTATGGACTGGTGCAAGCATCTCGGAGTTGGAACATTCGCTTTGATGAGATGATCAAAGCGTTTGGGTTTATGCAGACTTATGGAGAAGCCTGCGTTTACAAGAAAGTGAGTGGGAGCTCTGTAGCATTTCTCATATTATATGTAGATGACATACTCTTGATGGGAAATAATATAGAATTTCTGGACAGCATTAAGGCCTACTTGAATAAGTGTTTTTCAATGAAGGACCTTGGAGAAGCTGCTTATATATTAGGCATCAAGATCTATAGAGATAGATCGAGACGCCTCATAGGTCTTTCACAAAGCACATACCTTGATAAGATTTTGAAGAGGTTCAAAATGGATCAGTCCAAGAAGGGGTTCTTGCCTATGTTACAAGGTGTGAGATTGAGCTCGGCTCAGTCACCGACCACGGCAAAAGATAAAGAAGAGATGAGTGTCATCCCCTATGCTTCAGCCATAGGATCTATTATGTATGCCATGCTGTGTACCAGACCCGATGTAAACCTTGCCGTAAGTTTGGTAGCAAGATACCAAAGTAATCCCGGCAAGGAACACTGGACAGCGGTCAAGAATATCCTGAAGTACCTGAAAAGGACGAAGGACATGTTTCTCGTTTATGGAGGAGACGAAGAGCTCGTCGTAAAGGGTTACGTCGACGCTAGCTTCGACTCAGATCTGGATGACTCTAAGTCACAAACCGGATACGTGTATATGTTGAATGGTGGAGCAGTAAGCTGGTGCAGCTGCAAGCAGAGCGTCGTGGCGGGATCTACGTGTGAAGCGGAGTACATGGCAGCCTCGGAGGCAGCGCATGAAGCGATTTGGGTGAAGGAGTTCATCACCGACCTAGGAGTCATACCCAATGCGTCGGGGCCGATCAAACTCTTCTGTGACAACACTGGAGCTATTGCCCTCGCCAAGGAGCCCAGGTTTCACAAGAAGACCAGGCACATCAAGCGTCGTTTCAACTCCATCCGTGAAAATGTTCAAGATGGAGACATAGAGATTTGCAAAGTGCACACGGATCTGAATGTCGCAGATCCGCTGACTAAACCTCTCTCGCGTGCAAAACATGATCAACACCAGAACTCTATGGGTGTTCGATTCATCACAATGTAACTAGATTGGTGACTCTAGTGCAAGTGGGAGACTGTTGGAAATATGCCCTAGAGGCAATAATAAAAGTATTATTATATTTCAATGTTCATGATAAATGTCTTTTATTCATGCTATAACTGTATTATCCGGAAATCGTAATACACGTGTGAATACTTAGACCACAATATGTCCCTGGTGAGCCTCTAGTTGACTAGCTCGTTGTGATCAACAGATAGTCATGGTTTCCTGACTATGGACATTGGATGTCGTTGATAACGGGATCACATCATTAGGAGAATGATGTGATGGACAAGACCCAATCCTAAGCATAGCATAAAAGATCGTGTAGTTCGTTTTGCTAGAGCTTTGCCAATGTCAAGTATCTCTTCCTTCGACCATGAGATCGTGTAACTCCCGGATACCGTAAGAGTGCCTTGGGTGTATCAAACGTCACAACGTAACTGGGTGACTATAAAGGTGCATTACAGGTATCTCCGAAAGTATCTGTTGGGTTGACACGGATCGAGACTGGGATTTGTCACTCCGTATGACGGAGAGGTATCTCTGGGCCCACTCGGTAATGCATCATCATAATGAGCTCAATGTGACCAAGGTGTTGGACACGGGATCATGCATTACGGTACGAGTAAAGTGACTTGCCGGTAACGAGACTGAACAAGGTATTGGGATACCGACGATCGAGTCTCGGGCAAGTAACGTACCGATTGACAAAGGGAATTGCATACAGGGTTTGATCGAATCCTCGACATCGTGGTTCATCCGATGACAACATCGAGGAGCATGTGGGAGCCATCATGGGTATCCAGATCCCGCTGTTGGTTATTGACTGAGAGCGTCTCGGTCATGTCTGCATGTCTCCCGAACCCGTAGGGTCTACACACTTAAGGTTCGGTGACGCTAGGGTTATTAGGAAGACTAGTATGTGACTACCGAATGTTGTTCGGAGTCCCGGATGGGATCCTGGACGTCACGAGGAGATCCGGAAGGGTCCGGAGGTAAAGATTTATATATGGGAAGTTGTCAAACGGACACCGGGAAGTTTCGGGGTCATACCGGTATTGTACCGGGGCCACCGGAAGGGTTCCGGGGGTCCACCGGGAGGGGCCACCCCTCCCGGGGGGGCCACATGGGCTGCGTGGGGCAGGGAGCCAGCCCCTGGTGGGCTGGCCGCACCCCCTCCCTTGGGCCCATGCGCCTAGGGTTGAGGGGGAACCCTAGAGGGGGCGCCCCCTTGGCTTGGGGGGCAAGCCACCCTCTCCCCTCTCCCCTAGGCCGCCGCACCCCCCCTAGATGGGTTCTAGGGGGCCGGCCCCCTTCTCCCTTCCCCCTATAAATAGAGGGGTGAGGGGAGGGCAGCCGGACCACCCTCCAAGGCGCAGCCCTCCCCTCCCCAACACCTCTCCTCCTCCGTTGTGTGCTTGGCGAAGCCCTGTCGGAGTACTGCCTCTCCACCATCACCACGCCGTCGTGCTGCCGGTGGAGCTGTCTTCCTCAACCTCTCCTTCCCCTTGCTGGATCAAGAAGGAGGAGACGTCTCCCGTCCCGTACGTGTGTTGAACGCGGAGGTGCTGTCCGTTCAGCACTTGGTCATCGGTGATTCGAATCACGTCGAGTACGACTACATCATCACCTTGCAAGCTTCCGCACGCGATCTACAAGTGGTATGTAGATGCAAACTCTCTCCCTTGACTCGTTGCTTAGATGAACTCATAGATGGATCTTGGTGAAACCGTAGGAAAAATTTTAATTTTCTGCAACGTTCCCCAACAGTGGCATCATGAGCTAGGTCTATGCGTAGTTCTCTTTGCACGAGTAGAACACAATTTTGTTGTGGGCGTGGATTTTGTCATCTTACTTGCCTCTACTAGTCTTTTCTTGCTCAACGGTATTGTGGGATGAAGCGGCCCGGACCAACCTTACACGTACGCTTACGTGAGACCGGTTCCACCGACTGACATGCACTAGTTGCATAAGGTGGCTGGCGGGTGTCTGTCTCTCCCACTTTAGTTGGAGCGGAATCGATGAACAGGGCCCTTATGAAGGGTAAATAGAAGTTGACAAAATCACGTTGTGGTGATTCGTAGGTAAGAAAACGTTCTTGCTAGAACCCAATTGCAGCCACGTAAAAGATGCAACAACAATTAGAGGACGTCTAACTTGTTTTTGCAGCGATTGATCATGTGATGTGATATGGCCAGAAGTTGTGATGAATGATGAATTGTGATGTATGAGATCATGTTCTTTGTAATAGGATTCACGACTTGCATGTCGATGAGTATGACAACCGGCAGGAGCCATAGGAGTTGTCTTTATTTTTGTATGACCTGCGTGTCATTGAATAACGCCATGTAAACTACTTTACTTTATTGCTAAACGTTAGTCATAGAAGTAGAAGTAGTCGTTGGCGTGACAACTTCATGAAGACACGATGATGGAGATCATGATGATGGAGATCATGGTGTCAAGCCGGTGACAAGATGATCATGGAGCCCCGAAGATGAAGATCAATGGAGCTATATGATATTGGCCATATCATGTCACAACTATATAATTGCATGTGATGTTTATTATGTTTATGCATCTTGTTTACTTAGGACGACGGTAGTAAATAAGATGATCCCTTACAAAATTTCAAGAAGTGTTCTCCCCTAACTGTGCACCGTTGCTACAGTTCGTCGCTTCTAAGCACCACGTGATGATCGGGTGTGATGGATTCTTACGTTCACATACAACGGGTGTAAGACAGTTTTACACAGCGAAAACACTTAGGGTTAACTTGACGAGCCTAGCATGTGCAGACATGGCCTCGGAACACGGAGACCGAAAGGTCGAACACGAATCGTATGGAAGATACGATCAACATGAGAATGTTCACCGACGATGACTAGTCCGTCTCACGTGATGATCGGACACGGGCTAGTCGACTCGGATCGTGTAACACTTAGATGACTAGAGGGATGTCTAATCTAAGTGGGAGTTCATAATTTGATTAGAACTTTATTATCATGAACTTAGTCTAAAACCTTTGCAAATATGTCTTGTAGATCAATGGCCAACGCTAATGTCAACATGAACTTCAACGCGTTCCTAGAGAAAACCAAGCTGAAAGATGATGGCAGCAACTATACGGACTGGGTCCGGAACCTGAGGATCATCCTCATAGCTGCCAGGAAACAATATGTCCTAGAAGGACCGCTAGGTGACGCTCCCGTCCCAGAGAACCAAGACATTATGAATGCTTGGCAGTCTCGTGCTGATGATTACTCCCTCGTTCAGTGCGGCATGCTTTACAGCTTAGAACCGGGGCTCCAAAAGCGTTTTGAGCACCACGGAGCATATGAGATGTTCGAAGAGCTGAAACTAGTTTTTCAAGCTCATGCCCGGGTCGAGAGATATGATGTCTCCGACAAGTTCTACAGTTGTAAGATGGAGGAAAACAGTTCTGTCAGTGAGCACATCCTGAAGATGTCTGGGTTGCACAACCGTATGACCCAGCTGAACATTAACCTCCCAGATGAGGCGGTCATTGACAGAATCCTCCAGTCGCTCCCACCAAGCTACAAGAGCTTTGTGATGAACTACAACATGCAGGGGATGGAAAAGACCATTCCTGAAGTGTTCTCGATGCTGAAGTCAGCAGAGGCTGAAATCAAGAAAGAACATCAAGTGTTGATGGTCAATAAGACCACTAAGTTCAAGAAGGGCAAGGGTAAGAAGAACTTCAAGAAGGACGGCAAAGATGTTGCCGCGCCTGGTAAGCCAGTTACCGGGAAGAAGTCAAAGAATGGACCCAAGCCTGAGACTGAGTGCTTTTATTGCAAGGGGAAGGGTCACTGGAAGCGGAACTGCCCCAAATACTTAGCGGATAAGAAGGCCGGCAACACCAAAGGTATATTTGATATACATGTGATTGATGTGTACCTTACCAGTACTCGTAGTAACTCCTGGGTATTTGATACCGGTGCCGTTGCTCATATTTGTAACTCACAGCAGGAGCTGCGGAATAAACGGAGACTGGCGAAGGACGAGGTGACGATGCGCGTCGGGAATGGTTCCAGAGTCGATGTGATCGCCGTCGGCACGCTGCCTCTACATTTACCTACGGGATTAGTTTTGAACCTTAATAATTGTTATTTAGTGCCAAGTTTGAGCATGAACATTGTATCTGGATCTCGTTTAATACGAGATGGCTACTCATTTAAGTCTGAGAATAATGGTTGTTCGATTTATATGAGAGATATGTTTTATGGTCATGCTCCGATGGTCAATGGTTTATTCTTAATGAATCTCGAGCGTAATATTACACATGTTCATAGTGTAGATGCCAAAAGATGTAAAGTTGATAACGATAGTCCCACATACTTGTGGCACTGCCGCCTTGGTCACATTGGTGTCAAGCGCATGAAGAAGCTCCATGCCGATGGACTTTTAGAGTCTCTTGATTATGAATCGTTTGACACGTGCGAACCATGCCTTTTGGGCAAAATGACCAAGACTCCGTTCTCCGGAACAATGGAGCGAGCAACCAACTTGTTGGAAATCATACATACCGATGTGTGCGGTCCAATGAGCGTTGAGGCTCGCGGAGGATATCGTTATGTTCTCACTCTCACAGATGACTTGAGTAGATATGGGTATGTCTACTTAATGAAACACAAGTCTGAGACCTTTGAAAAGTTCAAGGAATTTCAGAATGAGGTAGAGAATCAACGTGACCGAAAGATAAAATTCTTACGATCAGATCGTGGAGGAGAATACTTAAGTCACGAATTTGGTACACACTTAAGGAAATGTGGAATCGTTTCACAGCTCACGCCGCCTGGAACACCTCAGCGAAACGGTGTGTCCGAACGTCGTAATCGCACCCTATTGGATATGGTGCGGTCTATGATGTCTCTTACCGATTTACCGCTATCATTTTGGGGATACGCTCTAGAGACAGCTACATTCACTTTAAATAGGGCACCGTCTAAATCCGTTGAGACGACACCGTATGAATTATGGTTTGGAAAGAAACCTAAGCTGTCGTTTCTAAAAGTTTGGGGATGCGATGCTTATGTCAAGAAACTTCAACCTGAAAAGCTCGAACCCAAGTCGGAAAAATGCGTATTCATAGGATACCCTAAGGAAACTGTCGGGTATACCTTCTACTTAAGATCCGAAGGCAAGATCTTTGTTGCCAAGAACGGATGCTTTCTGGAAAAAGAGTTTCTCTCGAAAGAAGTAAGTGGGAGGAAAGTAGAACTCGATGAAGTACTACCTCTTGAGCGGGAAAGTGGCGCAGCGCAGGAAACCGTTCCTGTGATGCCCACACCAACTGAAGAGGAAAACAATGATGATGATCAAGGTACTTCGGATCAAGTTACTGCTGAACTTCGTAGGTCCACTAGGACACGTTCCGCACCAGAGTGGTACGGCAACCCTGTCCTGGAAATCATGTTGTTAGACAACAATGAACCTTCGAACTATGAAGAAGCGATGGCGGGCCCGGATTCCAACAAATGGCTTGAAGCCATGAAATCCGAGATAGAATCCATGTATGAAAACAAAGTATGGACTTTGACAGACTTGCCCGATGATCGGCGAGCGATAGAAAACAAATGGATCTTTAAGAAGAAGACGGACGCGGATGGTAATGTTACCATCTATAAAGCTCGACTTGTCGCTAAGGGTTATCGACAAGTTCAAGGGATTGACTACGACGAGACTTTCTCTCCCGTAGCGAAGCTGAAGTCCGTCCGAATCATGTTAGCAATTGCCGCATACTATGATTATGAGATATGGCAAATGGACGTCAAAACGGCATTCCTTAACGGGCATCTTAAGGAAGAACTGTATATGATGCAGCCGGAAGGTTTTGTCGATCCTCGGAACGCTAACAAAGTATGCAAGCTCCAGCGATCCATTTATGGACTGGTGCAAGCATCTCGGAGTTGGAACATTCGCTTTGATGAGATGATCAAAGCGTTTGGGTTTATGCAGACTTATGGAGAAGCCTGCGTTTACAAGAAAGTGAGTGGGAGCTCTGTAGCATTTCTCATATTATATGTAGATGACATACTCTTGATGGGAAATAATATAGAATTTCTGGACAGCATTAAGGCCTACTTGAATAAGTGTTTTTCAATGAAGGACCTTGGAGAAGCTGCTTATATATTAGGCATCAAGATCTATAGAGATAGATCGAGACGCCTCATAGGTCTTTCACAAAGCACATACCTTGATAAGATTTTGAAGAGGTTCAAAATGGATCAGTCCAAGAAGGGGTTCTTGCCTATGTTACAAGGTGTGAGATTGAGCTCGGCTCAGTCACCGACCACGGCAAAAGATAAAGAAGAGATGAGTGTCATCCCCTATGCTTCAGCCATAGGATCTATTATGTATGCCATGATGTGTACCAGACCCGATGTAAACCTTGCCGTAAGTTTGGTAGCAAGATACCAAAGTAATCCCGGCAAGGAACACTGGACAGCGGTCAAGAATATCCTGAAGTACCTGAAAAGGACGAAGGACATGTTTCTCGTTTATGGAGGAGACGAAGAGCTCGTCGTAAAGGGTTACGTCGACGCTAGCTTCGACTCAGATCTGGATGACTCTAAGTCACAAACCGGATACGTGTATATGTTGAATGGTGGAGCAGTAAGCTGGTGCAGCTGCAAGCAGAGCGTCGTGGCGGGATCTACGTGTGAAGCGGAGTACATGGCAGCCTCGGAGGCAGCGCATGAAGCGATTTGGGTGAAGGAGTTCATCACCGACCTAGGAGTCATACCCAATGCGTCGGGGCCGATCAAACTCTTCTGTGACAACACTGGAGCTATTGCCCTCGCCAAGGAGCCCAGGTTTCACAAGAAGACCAGGCACATCAAGCGTCGTTTCAACTCCATCCGTGAAAATGTTCAAGATGGAGACATAGAGATTTGCAAAGTGCACACGGATCTGAATGTCGCAGATCCGCTGACTAAACCTCTCTCGCGTGCAAAACATGATCAACACCAGAACTCTATGGGTGTTCGATTCATCACAATGTAACTAGATTGGTGACTCTAGTGCAAGTGGGAGACTGTTGGAATATGCCCTAGAGGCAATAATAAAAGTATTATTATATTTCAATGTTCATGATAAATGTCTTTTATTCATGCTATAACTGTATTATCCGGAAATCGTAATACACGTGTGAATACTTAGACCACAATATGTCCCTGGTGAGCCTCTAGTTGACTAGCTCGTTGTGATCAACAGATAGTCATGGTTTCCTGACTATGGACATTGGATGTCGTTGATAACGGGATCACATCATTAGGAGAATGATGTGATGGACAAGACCCAATCCTAAGCATAGCATAAAAGATCGTGTAGTTCGTTTTGCTAGAGCTTTGCCAGTGTCAAGTATCTCTTCCTTCGACCATGAGATCGTGTAACTCCCGGATACCGTAAGAGTGCCTTGGGTGTATCAAACGTCACAACGTAACTGGGTGACTATAAAGGTGCATTACAGGTATCTCCGAAAGTATCTGTTGGGTTGACACGGATCGAGACTGGGATTTGTCACTCCGTATGACGGAGAGGTATCTCTGGGCCCACTCGGTAATGCATCATCATAATGAGCTCAATGTGACCAAGGTGTTGGACACGGGATCATGCATTACGGTACGAGTAAAGTGACTTGCCGGTAACGAGACTGAACAAGGTATTGGGATACCGACGATCGAGTCTCGGGCAAGTAACGTACCGATTGACAAAGGGAATTGCATACAGGGTTTGATCGAATCCTCGACATCGTGGTTCATCCGATGACAACATCGAGGAGCATGTGGGAGCCATCATGGGTATCCAGATCCCGCTGTTGGTTATTGACTAAGAGCGTCTCGGTCATGTCTGCATGTCTCCCGAACCCGTAGGGTCTACACACTTAAGGTTCGGTGACGCTAGGGTTATTAGGAAGACTAGTATGTGACTACCGAATGTTGTTCGGAGTCCTGGATGGGATCCTGGACGTCACGAGGAGATCCGGAAGGGTCCGGAGGTAAAGATTTATATATGGGAAGTTGTCAAACGGACACCGGGAAGTTTCGGGGTCATACCGGTATTGTACCGGGGCCACCGGAAGGGTTCCGGGGGTCCACCGGGAGGGGCCACCCCTCCCGGGGGGCCACATGGGCTGCGTGGGGCAGGGAGCCAGCCCCTGGTGGGCTGGCCGCACCCCCCTCCCTTGGGCCCATGCGCCTAGGGTTGAGGGGGAACCCTAGAGGGGGCGCCCCCCTTGGCTTGGGGGGCAAGCCACCCTCTCCCCTCTCCCCTAGGCCGCCGCACCCCCCCTAGATGGGTTCTAGGGGGCCGGCCCCCTTCTCCCTTCCCCCTATAAATAGAGGGGTGAGGGGAGGGCAGCCGGACAACCCTCCAAGGCGCAGCCCTCCCCTCCCCAACACCTCTCCTCCTCCGTTGTGTGCTTGGCGAAGCCCTGTCGGAGTACTGCCTCTCCTCCATCACCACGCCATCGTGCTGCCGGTGGAGCTGTCTTCCTCGACCTCTCCTTTCCCCTTGCTGGATCAAGAAGGAGGAGACGTCTCCCGTCCCGTACGTGTGTTGAACGCGGAGGTGCTGTCCGTTCAGCACTTGGTCATCGGTGATTCGAATCACGTCGAGTACGACTACATCATCACCTTGCAAGCTTCCGCACGCGATCTACAAGTGGTATGTAGATGCAAACTCTCTCCCTTGACTCGTTGCTTAGATGAACTCATAGATGGATCTTGGTGAAACCGTAGGAAAAATTTTAATATTCTGCAACGTTCCCCAACAAAGACATCGGGTTGGCATAGACCCTGGCTGCCCAGGGGGCGCCGGACATCGCTTAGGTTGGACCAACACTTAGAGAAGCACTGGCCCGGGGGGGTTAAAATAAAGATGACCCTTGAGTCTGCAGAACCCAAGGGAAGGTGGTAGGTTGTTAGTGCAAATGTAAAACCAAGGTTGGGCCTTGCCGGAGGAGTTTTATTCAAGGCGAATTGTCAAGGGGTTCCCATTATAACCCAACCGCGTAAGGAACGCAAAATCAAGGAACATAACACCAGTATGATGGAAACTAGGGTGGCAAGAGTGGAACAAAACACGAGGCATAAGGCCGAGCCTTCCACCCTTTACAAAGTATATAGATGCATTAATTAGATAAGAGATATTGTGATGTCGCAACAATAATCATGTTCCAAACATGGAACAAACTCCATCTTCACCTGCAACTAGCAACGCTTTAAGAGGGGTTGAGCAAAGCGGTAACATAGCCAAACAACGGTTTGCTAGGAAAGGTGGGTTAGAGGCTTGACATGGCAATATGGGAGGCATTATAAAGCATGTGGTAGGTATCGTGGCATAGGCATAGAAATAGAGCGAGCAACTAGCAAGCAAAGATAGAAGTGATTTCGAGGGTATGGTCATCTTGCCTGCAAAGTTCTCCGAAAAGACGAAAGCTCGATCCTCGTAAGCGTTCTCAACGGGTTCCTCGATCACGTACTCGTCTCCCGGACCTACCCAAAGCAAGAACACAAGCAAAGGGAACCACGATCAACCATGGTGCAATGCACAAACAACATGATGCAAAACATGGCATGATATGCGGGATGTGATATGCAATGCATATGCGTGCTTCGGAAAGGAAAGATTGAACCAGGCCTCAACTTGGCAAACCAAGAGTGCCGCTGGAAAGATGAGTTGATTTCGGTCGAAATCGATATAAAGATCATCGGATCGGATGCACGGTTTGCAAATGGCAAGCAAAACAACAATGGCACTATTCTGCGATTAACAGCACGATGCCACCTAAATGCATTAAGAAAAATAAGCTACTGCACTCTAACATAGCAACAAAGCACATGGCAGGGATCTACTCAAGAAGCTTGGCAAAAGATGAACACTTAGCTATGGATAATTCACACAAGAGCAGGTTCAAACAATCATGACAAAAGTGCAAAAGATAACAGTATCACAGACTTAGTGAAAATAACATGTCAGGAATTAACATCAGGAAGTAATGTTTAAAGCAAGATAACAACATGCTACAGGAACATATCATGGCAAAGCAAGGCATGGCATGAAACTACACAAAGCATATAACAGAAGTCCCTTACTGACCATAAGCCAAAAGGGATCAAAAAATACAATGGCAACCATGTGAACATAGCAAGTTTCGTTATCAGATTCAGACTTAGCAGAAAACTGGAACATGGCAAAACAGAGTTACGTAAGCATGTTTACGAGCTCGATGCACTCACCACGAGGCATTGCATGACAAGCTAAGCATACTACCAGCAAGAAGACATGATTATGAAGCTAACCAAAGCAAGAACAATCTCATAGCATACAAGGATCAACTACAACAACCTCGGCAAACTTGATTAACACGTAAACAATCTGCCAGGAACATTTTATAGCAAAAGTAGAGCAAGATTGAGTCATGCTATGGCACTCCATAATTGCAAACAAATACATGGATGGATAGACCATAACAATATCTCAAAATCATCCTTACTGAACATGCTCAAAAGAGGCATGGATCACTCTATAGCAACATGAATACATGGCATAAAAATAACATCAGGGAAATGACTTAGAAGAATTCTAAGTCACTGAAAATAGCAACATCACGAGAGCTACTTTGCATGCTTGTGCTACTTTGCATACACCCCTGTAAAGATGGGATGGCATATAACAAAATACATGTAGAGCTCATACTCATATGCAGCACACGTTAATCATGGCAAAAATGACAAATGTCCATAATCTGATAAGAATCAGCACCTAACATTACATAGCACTCTTGCAACAGCATTTAGGGCATCAAGATGAACTCAAATGAACATGGTGCAATGGAGTGAAATGAAGTGCACATCCAAGCGAACAATTTGATATGCTACATGCGCAAAATGGAGCTACGGATGCAAAGTTATGGCATGATGAACATGGGCACATGAATCTGGAAACTTCGGGGACTTAGTGGAATATTACCTCCGCGAAAGTCAACGCTGGACGGAGGGATCCGGGATGGAGCGGATCGGGACGCGGGGAGGCCGTTTGGTTCGATGCGTTGGTGGATCATGTCCTGATCCTGGGGACCTCGTCGGAGAAGAAGAAGATGGCCGGAGCGGATCGCCGGAGTAGCAGGGAGGAAGGAGCGGCGACGGGGACAGAACTCTGGCGGGCGGTGACGCACGATGGCGCGGGCGGCGACCCGTGACGAGGCGGCAGAGGCGGTGGCCGGCTCGGGCCGCGCGGGACGCGATGGTGCGGGTCGGCGATGGGAGGAGCACGCGGCGCGGCGGTGGCGCGGGAGCCCGCGGGAGGCGGCGGCGCGGCGGACCGGGCCGGGGCACCGGATTTGGGCCTCCCGGGCCCACGCGGGTGCGGAGGAGAGAGAAGCCCAGCGGTGGTGATGTGGCGGCGGCGGATTGTCTGGAGGCGGCGACGAAGCTGAGGTGGCGGCGCGCGATTGGTCGGAGCGACGTGTCCGGCGGACATGTCCGGCGCGGTTGGACATGTCCGGCGGCGAGAGGAGGAAGAGGCTAGGGTTTGTCTGCGCGAAATTTCGGGGAGGCACACATATAAATAGGTAGAGGGAGCTAGGAGAGTCCAAAAGAGGTGCGGTTTTCGGCCACGTGATCGTGATCGAACGACCGAGATGATGGAGGGGGTTTAGGTGGGTTTTGGGCCACTTTCGAGGGGTGTTGGGCTGCAACACACACGAGGCCTTTAGGGTTCCTCGGTTAACCGTTGGAGTATCAAACGAAACCCAAATGGCACGAAACTTGACAGGTGGTCTACCGGTAGTAAACCAAGGCCTCTTGGCAAATCTCGGTCCAATCTGAGAACGTTTAACACCTGCACACGAAAGAGGCAAAAGGAGGACGCCGGAGGACATAGGAGCGCGGGATTGCAAAACGGACAACGGAGAAAATGCTCGGATGCATGAGACGAACGCGTATGCAAATGCGATGCACATGATGACATGATATGAAATGCATGACACGCAAACAAATGACAAGGCAACCACAGCGAATAACTGGAAGACACCTGGCGCAACGGTCTCGGGCCGTTACAATGCCCCAGAAGGCATCCCCTCTTTCTTCAACAAGTATTGGTATGTTTTCGAATTCGTTTCGTTCATGTGATATGTGCAATCTTGGAGCGTGTTTTGCATTTTGTTTTCATCTTTCTTTTATGCACCATGCTGGTATGAGATAGTCCTTGGTTGGTTTATAGAATGCTCTATGCACTTCACTTATATCTTTTGAGTATGGCTTTATAGAATGATTCATGTGCTTCACTTATATCATTTGAAGTTTGGATTGCCTGTTTCCCTTTACATAGAAAACCGCCATTTGTAGAATGCTCTTTTTCTTCACTTATATTTGTTAGAGCGTGGGCATATCTTTTGTAGAAAGAATTAAACTCTCTTTCTTCACTTATATCTATTTAGAGAGATGACAGGAACTGGTCATTCACATGGTTAGTCATAAAATCCTACATAAAACTTGTAGATCACTGAATATGATATGTTTGATTCCTTACAATAGTTTTGCGATATAAAGATGGTGATATTAGAGTCATGCTAGTGGGTAGTTGTGGATTAGTAGAAATACTTGTGTTGAGGTTTGTGATTCCCGTAGCATGCACATACGGTGAACCGTTATGTGATGAAGTTGGAGCATGATTTATTTATTGACTGTCTTCCTTATGAGTGGCGGTCGGGGACGAGCGATGGTCTTTTCCTACCAATCTATCCCCTAGGAGCATGCGCGTAGTACTTTGTTTCGATGGCTAATAGACTTTTGCAATAAGTATGTGAGTTCTTTATGACTAATGTTGAGTCCATGGATTATACGCACTCTCACCCTTCCATCATTGCTAGCCTCTCTAGTATCGCGCAACTTTCGCCGGTACCTTAAACCCACCATATATCTTCCTCAAAACAGCCACCATACCTACCTATCATGTCATTTCCATAGCCATTCCGAGATATATTGCCATGCAACTTCCATCATCATCATATACATGACTCGAGCATTCGTTGTCATATTGCTTTGCATGATCGTAAGATAGCTAGCATGATGTTTTCATGGCTTGTCCGTTTTTTGAGGTCATTGCTACGCTAGATCATTGCACATCCCGGTACACCACCGGAGGTATTCATATAGAGTCATCTCTTTGTTCTAGTATCGAGTTGTAATATTGAGTTGTAAGTAAATAAAAGTGTGATGATCATCACTATTAGAGCATTGCCCCAGTGAGGAAAGGATGATGGAGATTGTGATTCCCCCACAAGTCGGGATGAGACTCCGGACTTTAAAAGTAAATAAAAGAGGACAAAGAAGCCCAAATAAAAAAAGAGGCCAAAGAAGCCCACCAAAAAAACAAAAACAAAAACAAAAACAAAAAAATGAGAGAAAAAGAGAGAAGGGGCAATGTTACTATCCTTTTACCACACTTGTGCTTCAGAGTAGCACCATGTTCTCCATATAGAGAGAGTCTCTTGAGCCATCACTTTCATATACTAGTGGGAATTTTCATTATAGAACTTGGCTTGTATATTCCGATGATGGACTTCCTCAAATGCCCGAGGTCTTCATGAGCAAGAAAGTTGGATGCACACCCACTTAGTTTTTAGTTTGAGCTTTCATACACTTATAGCTCTAGTGCATCCGTTGCATGGCAATCCCTACTCACTCACATTGATATCTATTGATGGGCATCTCCATAGCCCGTTGATACGCCTAGTTGATGTGAGACTATCTCCTTCTTTTTGTCTTCTCCACCATCATATTCTATTCCACCTATGGTGCTATGTCCATGGCTCACGCTCATGTATTGCGTGAAAGTTGAAAAGGTTTGAAAACGTCAAAAGTATGAAATAATTGCTTGGCTTGTCAACGGGGTTGTGCATGATGTGAATATTTTGCGTGGTGAAGATGTAGCATAGCCAGACCATATGATTTTGTAGGGGTAACTTTCTTTGGCCATGTTATTTTGAAAAGACATAATTGCTTTATTAGTAGGCTTGAAGTATTATTGTTTTTATGTCAAATGATAGACTATTGCTTTGAATCACTCATATCCTAATATTCATGCCATGATTAGATATGTGATCAAGATTATGCTAAGTAGCATTCCACATCAAAAATTATCTTTTTTATCATTTAATTACTCGAGGACGAGCAGGAATTAAGCTTGGGATGCTGATATGTCTCCGTCATATCTATAATTTTTGATTGTTCCATGCCAATATTCTACAACTTTCATATACTTTTAGCAACTTTTTATATTATTTTTGGGACTAACATATTGATCCAGTGCCCAGTGCCAGTTCCTGTTTGTTGCATGTTTTATGTTTCGCAGAATATCCATATCAAACGGAGTCCAAACGGGATAAAAATGGACGACGCTTATTTTTGGAATATTTGGAAAAACTGGGAGAAAGATCAACGTGAAACGGTGTCCGAGGTGGGCACGAGGCAGGGGCGCGGCCCACCCCCCTGGGCGAGCCCCTGACCCTCGTGGTCCACCCGTAAGGCAGTTGATGCCCTTCTTCGGCCGCAAGAAAGCTAATTTTGGTTAAAAAAATCACGGCGAAGGTTTCGGTCCAATCGGAGTTACGGATCTCCATATATATACGAAACGGTGAAAGGGCAACAGAAGTGAACGCAGAAACAGAGAGAGACAGAGAGATAGATCCAATCTCGGAGGGGCTCTCGCCCCTCCCATGCCATGGAGGCCAAGGACCAAAGGGGAAACCCTTCTCCCATCTAGGGAGGAGGTCAAGGAAGAAGAAGACGAAGGGGCCCCCTCTCCCCTTCTCTTCCGGTGGCGCCGGAACACTGCCATGGCCATCATCAACACCTCCGCCATCTTCACCAACATCTCCATCACCTTCCCCCCTCTATCTACAATGGTCCACTCTCCCGCAACCCGTTGTACCCTCTACTTGAACATGGTGCTTTATGCTTCATATTATTATCCAATGATGTGTTTCCATACTATGATGTCTGAGTAGATTTTCGTTGTCCTATCGGTGGTTGATGAATTGCTATGATTGATTTAATTTGCTTGTGGTTATGTTGTTGTCCTTTGGTGCCCATCATATGAGCGCGCACGTGGATCACACCATAGGGTTAGTTGTATGTTGATAGGACTATGTATTGAAGGGCAAGAGTGACAGAAGCTTCAACCTAGCATAGAAATTGATGCATACGGGATTGAAGGGGGACCAATATATCTTAATGATATGGTTGGGTTTTACCTTAATGAACGTTAGTATTTGCGGACGCTTGCTAATAGTTCCAATCATAAGTGCATAGAATTCCAAGTCAGGGATGACATGCTAGCAGTGGCCTCTCCCACATAATACTTGCTATCGGTCTAGTAAAGTAGTCAATTGCTTAGGAACAATTTCGCAACTCCTACCACCACTTTTCCACACTCGCTATATTTACTTTATTGCTTCTTTACTTACAACAGTCCTTAGCTTTTATTTACGCGCTCTTTATTATCTTGCAAACCTATCCAACAACACCTATAAAGTACTTCTAGTTTTATACTTGTTCTAGGTAAAGCGAATGTCAAGCGTGCGCAGAGTTGTATCGGTGGTCGATAGAACTTGAGGGAATATTTGTTCTACCTTTAGCTCCTCCTTGGGTTCGACACTCTTACTTATCAAAAACTGTTGCGATCTCCTATACTTGTGGGTTATCAAGACCTTTTTTTGGCGCCGTTGCCGGAGAGCAATAGCGTGGGGTGAATATTCTCGCGTGTGCTTGTTTGCTTTATCACTAAGTAATTTTTATTTGTTGTTCTTAGTTGTTCTCTGTCTTTAGTTATGGATATGGAACACGAAATACCAAAAAAATTAGGTGTACTTGCTACTCATGGAGATGAGGAACCTTCTAAAACCCTCGATGCTCGTTATGTGACAGAAATTATGTACTACTTTGATAATCCTGAGAAAACCCCATGGATGTTTCATGTAGAATGACTACACTGTCCAAGATATTTCGTCTAGGCATGAAAGCAGTTTGAGTAGGGCGGACAACCGACTGAGCAATCATGGAGAGCCTATTAGTACCCACTTTGGTGAATATTTTAAAGCTCACATTCAACAAACAAATAGGTCTGAATTGCTCGATCCGAATGGACTCGTCTTTCTTAGGAAGTAAAGTGATAATCCCAAAATTGAGGCGAAACAAAGATAAATCTTCGTTAAAAAATCGTCAAACATAGGGAGCAGGTCACTTTGATAGTCTCCCAACACTTCTGCTAGAATTCAGCAGGGAACCCATCCAGTCCCAGGGCTTTATTCCTTTACATTTGTGAAATAGCGTCAAAATTTTCCTTCTCCGAGAAAGGTGCTATCAAAATAGCATTTTCCAACTGAGAAAGTTGGGGTATATCCTCAAACATATCCTCGTCCATCATGATGAAATTGGAGTCCGGGTGCCCAAACAAACGTTTATAATAATTGGTAACATACGACCTTTAGCATATCTTGACCGACAATAGTTCCTTCATCTTGTTCTAGTTGATGAATTTTTTTCCTACGCTTTCCATTTGCAATCAAATGGAAAAACTTAGTATTATTGTCCCCTTTACGAACAGATTTTACTTTAGCACGACGGGGCCATCTTAACTCTTCCTCTCGCATAAGCTTGGCCAGAAACTCATCCGCCTCCCGCTTGGCAGCACGATCTGCCATGCAGAGTGGTGAAGATTCAGCCTTGATATCTAAAGCGTTAACAATATCCATCAGAGTGGTGATCTAGAGAATGAACTATGCTTATGTGCTGCCGATCATTCCATTGCATCCTTGAGGCTCCTGGCAAAGTCTTCTAGCCTCTTCAACCTTTCTTTCGGAGAAGTCGCTTCACCCAACTGTTTCACAATTGCACTACCAATGATCACTCCATTTGCACCTCATTTGGCAATCTATGTCCACTATAAGTGGATGTCAGCAATGTAATTATTTTATTGTGATTTTCCAAATCAATATTATAATTTTTTTGGTCAATCTTCTGGTGTGTTATTTACCTGGCTAACATGTTTTGGGGTCGATATGCCAAAGCTGACTGCCACTGCCATGTTTGTGACCTGCGAACAACCACAAATGATATGTGACTGGTGATACTTCGAACATAACGCCGAGGGAGGGAGGAAGAGACATACATTATTTGTTTCCTGGTTAACAGAAAAGAATCAATAGTTACATTTAAGCCTTCACGACGAATTGTGGAGTCATGGATGCATTTGGTATTTCCTAACTTGTCTCCAGGATGAGCATACTGACGGAGAAGAGGATGCATTACGAATTGTAAACTCGTGGGTTCGATCGATCCCTGTTGAGGATCCTGTGGATTCACCATCCCCATACCTCGGCTCAGGTTGGTACATAGGTTAAGGTTTTATTCCTCGTAGGGATGAAGCTTCATCTTTGAGTTGGTCTTTCGGACTCCAACTCTCCTCAAGCTCGTCCGTCAAGACGAATTATACTGAACACGACATAGATTCTTGTCAATTCCTCAGGGCCGGGAAGTTAGGGCTTCTCACTGTGCGTATGCGATGGCGAGATTTGATGTCCGGTTCTTCGGTCGATTCAAGGATTCAACGGCGAATGACTGCCACTCCAAGACGCTAGTCCTCAAGGGCACATGCATGAAGACTTTACAGTTGTATCGACAAAGCTAGCCTAGGCCGACTCCGGCATGAGAGCGTCTAAGTACGGCGTGTCAGCGCCTTGTTCTGGCAGGAACAGCGGTTGTACGGTAGTCTAGAGACCTCGATGTATTTCTATTGTTTTTGAGGTGCTCTGTGAAGTCCAAGCGTCTGTACTCCCGCTAGAGACACAGTGAACTGTGTAGCATCCGTCAAGCGGCATTGCTTTCGCGCTCAAGGCGTTGTCCACGGCTCATGCGCTGAGCCACTCGAGGCGGCTTGCTTCGTCGGCCGTGGCGGTGTCCGCGCCGCGGAGGCTTGTGGTCGCCGCCGCGCGTCCCAGCGGCGTTCGTGCCCGTCGCCGACTGGCGGAGACTGGTCGTGAGGCAGACCCTGTCCAAAATCAAGGAGCAGGGCAAGGTAGTACATCCATCCGTCGCGCAATCGCGTTGGGCTTAATCTAACGCAAGGGCTGCAAGGCACATCAATCAATTGTTGCGCGTGCGTATGTATGCCAGCAGACGGCGTTCATCCGGTTGAATAACGTGATTGTATTAGAAAATATATGTTAGATTATGAAATATTCAGTCTTGCCTTGTATTTCAAATAAATCATGTATTTTTATATATATGTCCACGAGGCTCAAGCAATACACAATTATTCCATCAATTCTCTCTCCTTTTTAACATGGTATCTATCGTAAGTCGATCCTAAACCCTAGCCGTCGCCGCTTCAGCACCTGCGCGTCGCCCTCGGAGCGGTCGGCGTCCATGACCATCGCCGGGGGCCGCGCCGCCCATACCTAGGGTTCGTCCGCCGGTCGTGTTGACCGGCTACCCTAGAGAGTCTTTTCCCCAAGCCCACCGGTCATCTTGATCGGCAGTTTCTTTTTGGTTTTTCGATTTAATCTTGATCGGTTTGCATCGCCCACCGTCGCCGTCGACCCCGTGCGCCTCTACTCTGACCCTGGCGCGACCAGCCGGCCTCTCCTCCGACCCATCGGTCACGCGCGCCAAGACTGCCCGTTAGGGCCAGCCATCGTTCGCGCGTCGATTCGCCTGTCGCCCTGCGCCGGCCATCACTGCCCTGCTCCGACCGGGACACCTGCATCGCCCCAACCCAGCGGCCTCGCGCCATGCGACGGTCAATCATAGCTGTCGCTCGCGCGTCGGCCCGCCCATCGATCCACATCACCCGCCTTCGCCGCGTCTGCACGGCGGCCCGGCGGTCTACCTCGTCGGCCTCGTCCTCAGCTACGCCAGACTCGTCGGGTGCCTCAACTCGGGCGCCGCTGCTCCGTTGGTCGCTCGGGCCTCGCTGCCCGGGTGCTGCTTTGGCAGCCCGGGTACCGGTGCTGACAAGCTCGTCTGCACGACGTCACACGTCATTCGTCGTCGCCAGCCTCATCTCGGACTCCGCCGCCACCCAGCCTCCACCGAGCGGCGTCCCCGACCTCGCGCGTGATCGGCTTGATCACCCGCTCGCCGCCGTGATCCGCCTCATCTACGTCGCGCGACCGACCTGGCCTGTCGGTTACGCGCGCCTCCGCAGGTCCCGTGAAGATCGTCCCCGAGTTCAGCGCGCCTCTCCACCGATCGAGCATCGGGCTACCGCTGTGTAGCCCCGTCAGGCCGCAGCGTCGCCGCCCCGTGGTTCTCCCCGCGGTTGCATCGACCCGCGTGCTGACGCTGCGTCGCCCCTTTGGGTCGTAGTGCCGCAGCGCGGTCTACCGCCGCCTCAAGTACGTCCATTTCAGGACGTCTCCGTTGCAGCACCGACCCTCGCGCTACCGCTGCGTCGCCCCATCGGGCCGTCGCGAGCATGGCACGCGGTCTCCGCCACCGCCCGAGGCCGTCCCCACGGCTGCACCGACTCGCGCGCCGCCGTTGCGTCGCCCCTTCGGGCCGCGGCGCCACGGCCCATGGTCCCAGCCGTCGCCCCGTGGTCTTCCCGCCATCGCCCCAACCTGCCCGCCGTCACTGCATCGCCCCATCGGGCCGTAGCGTCGCGGTCCGCGGTCCACTCCGTCGTCACGCGCATCGACCTCCCATGGTATGCGCCGCGTCGTCTCCCTTGGCGCGGGAACGCCACCGCCCGCGCCAGTCTTCGTCATGCTATCGGGTTCTTCGCCTCCTTCGAGCATCGCCGCCGCGCTCCTAACCTAGCTGCCGCAGTTGCTCTTCTTCGGCCGTCGCTGCGACTACCCTCGTAGCCGCCGCCGCTGCCCGTCCAACCCCTTCGTCTTCGTCCAATACTAGCCCGTTGCCAGCATCGTCGTCATCTACCCCGACCACTTCATCTACTCCGACAACCACGGGCGACATCGGCCCCACGCCGATTGGCGCTGCAACCGTCGTCGAGTCCTTCTCTGCTGGCTTCTCCGACTTCTTCGACATGGCGTACAGCTCATGCAAGTCCCAGTCTACGCAGGCCCGGTGCTGGCAACACCGAAGCGTGCGCTTCGTCCACGACGTGTCCCCGGGCATGGCAAGCCCGGTGCGGCGCTTCGTCAACTTCGTCTTCGTCTGTCTACGCATGCCCGGTGCTGGCACCATTGGAGCGTGCCTTCGTCTACGATATGTCCCCGGGCTTGGCAACCCCGGCGCGACGCGTCGTCAACAACGTCTTCTTCCCGGCGCACCACTACTGCGCCCATGACTAACTCGGTGCCTCTTTGCGCCCGCGGCTTCATGGCGACTTCCTCGACACCGGCTACCCTGACTCGACATCGACCACGGCATTCCTCGCACAGCTACCTCGACTATGGCTCCACCACCGACGCTCTCGGCTACCTCGACAACGGCACAAAGGGCTATCGCCTTGCTTGAGCAACCTCGTCGGTTGCCACTCCAGCCACGACTCCGCGATGCGTCGACCGTTGCGACTGTGGGAGGGGTGTCGGTCGGCTTGCCTTTGAATTCTTCTCCAGTCTCATCGTCTGTGTCGCTACCGTTGTGACTGCGGGGGGGTGTTGAGCAACGTGATTGTATTAGGAAACATAGGTTAGACTAGGAAATATTCTGGCTTGCCTTGTACTCCAAGTAGATCATGTACTCCTATATATATGCCCACGAGGCTCAAGCAATACACAATTATTCCACCAATTCTCTCTCTCCCTTCTAACACATCCCGTACATCACTGACGGCGATCCCGACCTGGCGACGACAGCGGAAGCGCTCAGGCTCCTTACGCCTGCGGCGCCGACGTCATCGAGCTCGGCATGGCCAGTCATCCAGGTCTCTGCAACGCGAGCGCTGGCCAGCGGGACGAGGATCGATGTCGTGCTAATTACGAGTATATCTGACACTGAGCTAGATTTCTAGTACCGGCAATCAACATTTTTCTGTTTGAACTAATGTGCTAATCCGATAAAAGATGATAGCTTGGGATATCTTTAACCGGTTTGGATGGCGGTCATGCAATAGGATAGGTCTTTAGTTTCCTATCTTATATTTTTGTCTGCCGGTTGTCGATTTCCTGTCATGTTGCTCCTACTCTTTGTGAGCGTTTTTACTTTTGAGACCTGAAGACCTTTGTAGAATATTTTGCTTATTTTTAATAATATGACCGTATGCATCGTTCTGGTGCAGAGGCCGGGGCCTGACCCCTTTTCCAGAAAGAAAGAAAAAACGACACCAGTCACACATGTAAAGAGGATGAAGAAAATCACTAAGTCTTCAGAGGGGTTTGTTTACCTTGTAAGTTCCAAACGGGTTGGTACATTTGTCCCAATTGTTCCCTGCAAGCTTGTCTTTCACATATTTGCCTGATTATTAAAATCTTTATCCTGTAATCTAATCAAGCAGGTAAGTGTCAATGGAGTTCCTGGTCCACGAGCAACCGAGGACTCGCGTGTCAAGGATCTTCTCAAGGAAATTAAACAGGCCACGAACAGACCTGTGGCTGTTGTTGGCTTTGGCATACCGACACCTGATCATGTTAGACAGGTATAAAACAAACCTATTTATGGATAGAAGATTCACCATGAATTAGTTTTTTTTTCTAAATTTCAACAAGCTAATTGAAACTTCATAAATAAACACAGATTGCAGAGTGGGGTGCAGATGCAGTGATTCGGTCGACTAGCTAGCTTGCTTTTCAAATACTATGTATGAAAGTGTCAAAGCAGTAAAGCAGAGTATTTTATTATGACAACTAGAAATTGATCGTACGTTGCAACGGGGTATAACTATTTCTACAATCTCCTTCTCAAATTACTTGTCTTAAATTCGTCTAGATACATCTGTACCCATACAAATCTAAGACAAATAATTTGGGACTGGGAGAGTAATACATTTTTGCCCATTAGTTTTTTCTCTTGTTGATTGTTGGTTTAAGATAACTAACCGCTCATTTTAGCCCATTATTTTCTTGTTGTCTCACACATATGTGTTCTCTATACGGCCTATAGTTAGCATGTGTGTGATTGCACTGGGCTAGACCGTAAAGGTTGTCGTCAGTAAATGGCGTCCTGATTTCACAATAGCTGATATCACTAGAGTAGCGCTACGAGTCGAGCCAAAGTGAGATGCTTTTAAGGTTGCTGCAGCTCCGAAATAATGTAATAATGTCATTGTCGTTTAGGGCAGGAACATACTCAAGGCAAAATCTTCTTCGATGCTTTACACCTCCCTAGGACAACACAAAGTCCTACTTCTAGGCAAGTTTTAATATGGGACGAGTCTACCGAGCGGCTGGCTGCTCACTAGCCTACGCGAGCGGACGGCCTAAACTGAATTTTTTTTCTCCTCTGATCCGTAAAAGGTAATAGTATGTCCCTCCTAATTGATATATAAAAAATTAATCCATAAGTACCATGTAGATAGAAAGTATTACAAAAGCATCCAAGTTAATAGGTGTGAACGCATTTAATTCAAGTTTTTAATTTTTTAAAAAGTCATAATTGTTAAACCGCGTGTCGAAATTAAGATCCGTTTTCACTGTTGAAACCCTCGCGACGTGCTCTTCGAAACTAGATCCCGCATGGGTATGTTTTGACGATTTTTTTTTGTGCAACTTAGTCTCCGTTTGGTGCAACTGTTTAACCATCGATGTGCAACTAGCTGACAGACGATGTGCAACTTTTTCCTGTAACCGTGGACATGCTTGGCACCATCCCATACTATGCCCTAGCCAACTGTTAGGTAGTCGCCGCACGTGTGCAGCCTCGCGGCCGGGCATGAGTATTACAAAAGCACATGTGCAACTATGCCGACAAGAGTGTGCAATTCCGACGCCAGGCGTGAACACCTCCCACGGCAATTCGTGTGCGACTATGCAGACGAGATTGTGCGACTCTGTAGCCATGCATGTGCGACTATACCGACGAGAGTGTGCAACTCCGCGGCCAGACGTGAGCACCTTCCACGACAATTCATGTGCGACTATCCGGACGAGATTGTGCGACTCAGTGACCATGCATATGCGATTATGCCGACTAGAGTGTGCAACTTCACGGCCAGGCGTGACCACCTCCCACGGTAATTCATGTGCGACTATCTGGACGAGATTGTGCGACTCTGTGCCCATGCATGTGCGACTATGCCGACGAGAGTGTGCAATTCTGCGGCCAGATGTGAACACCTCCCACGGCAATTCATGTGCGACTATGCAGACGAGATTGTGCGACTATGTGGCCATGCATGTGCGACTATGCCGACGAGAGTGTGCAACTCCACGGCCAGATGTGTGCACCTCTCACAGCAATTCGTGTGCGACTATCCGGACGAGATTGTGTGACTCTGTGCCCATGCATGTGCGACTATGCCGACGAGAGTGTGCAATTCTGCGGCCAGACGTGAACACCTCCCACGGTAATTCATGTGCGACTATGCAGACGAGATTGTGCGACTCTGTGGCCATGCATGTGCGACCATGCCGACGAGAGTGTGCAACTCCGCGCCCAAGCGTGACCACCTTCCACAACAATTAGTGTGCGACTATGCAGACGAGATTGTGCGACTGTGCCAACGAGAGTGCAACTCCGCGGCCAGGCATGAACACCTCCCACGGCAATTCGTGTGCAACTATTCGGACGAGATTGTGCGACTCTATGACCATGTATGTGCGACTATACAGACAAGAGTGTGCAACTCCACAGCCACAAATGCGGGACTATGCCGATAAGAGTGTGCAACTCCAGGGCCATGCATGTGCGACTAAACCGACGAGAGTGTGCAACTCAGCGGCCCGCATGTGCGACTAAACGATGAGAGTGTGCAATTCCGCGGCCCCGCATGTGCGACTAAACCGATGAGAGTGTGCACCTCACACAGCCTTGCGCACGTGACTATGCAGGCGAGAGTGTGCAACCCCACGGCCGTGCATGTGCGACTATACCGACGAGAGTGTGCAACTCCGCGGTCATGCGTGTGCGACTATGCGGACGAGTGTGTGCCACCCCGTCGCTACGCATGTGCGACTATGTCGACGAGAGTGTGCAACTCCGCTGTCGTGTGTGCACCTCCCGCGGTCGTGTTCGACTATGCGGGCGAGAGTGTGCCACCCCGTGGCCACGCATGTACGACTATGCCGACGAGAGTATGCAACTCCGTGATTGTGCGTGCACCACTCGCAACCGTGCGCGTGCGACTATGCGGGCGTGAGTGTGCAACTCCACGGCCATACATGTGCTACTATGTCGATAAGAGTGTGCAACTCCATGGCGCGCATGTGCAACAACGTAGTTTCTTCAGAAAATAGAACAATAAAAGTTTGAATTTTTTGAAAACTTGATGTATTCCAACAGATGGGCTAGCATGTTCAGTACTTAATTAACTACAGAGCACAAATCAGCTGAATCCACTAGTACCTATATAGCATCAAATCGGCTGCAGAGCGATACGCGCCAAATCGACTACAGACCTGAAATGATCATATCCAACTCCGAACTATTACGTATGCAACTATAATTATTGTTAACATCAACAAAAAATTAGTAGCATATTATAGCTGCCCAAACACAATACTTCCGCTTCTTCTTTTGCTAAATTCAGTAGCATATTCAACAGCCCAAAGCACATACATAGCACCATCTTCAGTAGGAAAAGAAAATTCAGCAACACTCCATAGGAGCAACAACATATGCATCAACACAAAAATTCACTAGCACCGCGACCAAAGCAAGGGTAGAACTCCAGCCTATGCTGGTCTTGCAACACGCATGAAGTAGGTCCCTGCTAGCTAGTGCTTTCCCTTCCCTTGTAACTTCCCTCCTGCGTTCAGAAATGCGTCAAGAACAAAAGCAACAAGAATCCCGTGTAATCTGTGCGATGGTAATCAGGTGCATGCTAAACCTTTTCTCAGTTGCTTCTTATTTTTGTCTTATTTTATCATCATCAAACAAGCAGGTGGGAGGGAATGGGCTCAATCAGGACGGAGGGGAATAAACTCGGACGGCATCAGAGGAAGGAGACGACGGCCGCATCTCGTCGAGGATGATGGCCATCCCGTCGACGCAGAGGCCGTATCCCGTCGACGACGGAGGGGAACGACGGCGATGGGACTGGATCCGGTAGGGGAAAGAGCAACATGACGGTAGGCGGGATGTCATGGTGGGGGCTGGTGGCTGCGCGGCCAAGCCTCCCCTCAGCCGGTGGAGCGCGGTGGCCAGCCGGTGGAGGTTTCTGGTGGTCGGCGTTGAGGGGAGACGCCAGTGAGCCCCCTCCGATCCAGATCTGTAAGGAAGGGAGAATAGACAGAGAGAGAGAGACAGGTTGGGAGAGAACGAGAGAGAGGTAGGTTGGCTGCCGACCAGATGGCACCTGATGTGGGGACGGACGCGCGTGATAGAGATCGTGTGGTTCCCAGCCGGGCGCTCGATCGCGTCAAATCGTGCGCGGCCACTTTTTAGATTTTAGGTTTAATATGCACCAACCTTAAATTCTTCAAACTCTCACACGCACACACGCACACCCACCCACCCACACACGCACACCCACCCACCCACACACACACCATCGTGCTGCTGGTGACGCCATCAGCTTTGACTGTTCATTAGCTCTCTGGCACGGAGATGGGAGACATGCAGCGTCGTCTCAAAGTTGAATTTGAAAATGCACGTGCGTCTTGTTATTCTTTGGAATAGAAGAGTACTCTAAGAACACTAGCGTCAATTATCTGCTATGTTGTGGCGGCAGAATTTGTTTATGAGCACTCTGTCCATTTAAAGGTGCAATTGGTGGAGGCATCAGAGGGCTTCTTGAGCTTTTGGGGATTCTCAGCTGTCCGATTGCGTAGTAAATTGACATCAGCCATCCGATCTTATCTTTTTTTTAGAGTACGCAAAATGTGTACCTTAACTTTATAGAAGACAGAGGGTTAATTACAAGAATTACAACGGGTGGCTAATCCCACAGCGGGAGCCAACCCAAACTCCACTCCACTCCACACACTAAGCAACTACTCGGCAAGCTGTTGAACTCCTCTCCTTCGAGCCGCTATCCAAAGTCTTAGTTCTCGAGCAATAATGTCCGCGACCCCCCATTCATTGGCATTGTTGGAGTGCGAGAACACTCTGCCGTTTCTTTGCTTCCAGAGATTCCAGCATATCAAGATGACGAGCGCGTCAAATCCCTTACGGTGAGGCTTGACGATGCGTTTCCTGGAAACGGACCACCATGCCTCCAAACGATCTTGCTGTGTTGGGAGTATAGAAAGCTCAATGCCAAGTCGCCTGAAGCAATTGAACCAAACTTGACGAGCATAGACGCATTGCAGCAAGATGTGATCCACCGTGTCCTCTTCCTGCTCACAAAGAAAACATGGTGAGCTATGATCTTGAAGGCCATGTCGTTGCCTCCTATCGGATGTCCAAACGCGGTATTGCAGCGCCAGTCATATGAATATCTTGCAGGTCAATGGCGCCCAACATTTCCATATTGCCGAAGAGCATTGAAATCTGATGCCTCCCTCGCATAGCATTTTATAGGCGGTGCGGGCTGAATAGATACCATTAGAGCTCCATTCCCATAGTGGTTTGTCTTCAGAGTCAGGGACCAGGCTCATACCAATGACCAGATCCCAAAGCCGGATGAATTGCACCATGGCATCCGTGCTCATATCCCCAACAATGTCAGATGTCCAAGTATGAAGATGTAAAGCATCCTTAACCGTTTTCCTATTGGCGACCTGTGTCTTGATCATGGCTCTGATCATCGGAGCCACCTCAGCGATGGAGCTTCCATTGATCCATCTGTCCTTCCAAAACAACACACGTCTCCCATTGCCAACCTCCCATTTGACCAAGCTGTTGAACGCCATGGTCACTTGTTTGTCGGCCATCAGGTTCAGCCCTTGCCATGGCCGGAGATCGTCCGTACGCTTGAGCCATTCCCAACGCAGCAAAAATCCTAGCGGAGGCTGCCTCCCAGTCTTTCCAATTCACCTCCAGCCCGTCTCCACTCGTGTTTGAGCTCTGGCTCAGAGGGTGAGAAAGAACATACTTGCTCTGTAAACTAGTATACGAGCGTTTAGATCATTATGTTAGTTATCTAAACGTTTTTATATTAGTTTACGAAGGGAGTAACAATGAAGTACCATGATCACACCATTTGCAAACCATCAAGTGAAATCTATATTGTAAGACTACACTGGTAAAAAATTCAGATGGATATAATGTTTGTCTTTTTGCAGGGGAGATGGATATTATGTTATGTAAACCTTACATAGAGAAATGTTGGTATAAAACCAACCTGACTAAATTATCTAAGAGGAAACTTAACTAGGATATACCACGTGAACCACATACATCTTTAGAAAGAGTTATATCCAAAAGTGACAAGACAATAGTACCATGGGCATCAAAGTGATCATAGGCATCCAAAATTTCAGCCATACTAGTTGGCGGGCTACCATCAAGATGTCGTTTGCTTTCTCGACTTAATTTTCTGGTGGTACATCAGACTTCATTTTCTTCCCTGACACATTGTCAAGGGATGCCCAGTCAGGATATGGGCATTCATAGCACCAATCGGGGCCAGTATATCGCACACAATGCAGCCATAGTCCCTCCTCGTCGCCATCATAACTGCCAAAAAGAACAAAAGATTATAAAAAACGCCCGAAGAATTCATACTGATCTCGTAACTGCCTGCTACAGACTGATCTCAAAATGTTTGTTAGTTCGAGCCTGCCCTTTATGATCAAGTGAACTTGTAGGCACTCACCCGACAGGAGCGAGATTTGGACAATTCGTACACATTGGGTCAATACCAAATTCCAAATCAGCTTCAGCACCGTTGTCAGGATCTGATGATGGCAATGAGCACGCTAGTGAGGTTGCCCTATGGATACTCGTCCCCTTTGATGAACGCGGACAAAAATCCCCCGAAACATAGAGCTCATCATTAGCTATTGGGTAACCAAGGTGTTTTAGATGCACCCGTATCTACATTTTTCACAGTTTTGGAGAAACAGAAAATATGTATCAGCAATACACAAAACCCACAAACTTAACAAAAATATACATATGGGCAGCACAATTAAGATTATTTCTATCCAGCATGAAGCTTCTTAAACAAGAAAACAAGATGTATGGATCATGGAAAGGAGGCATTGATCGTTCAAATGTTAACTACGATGGCCAGGTTCTTCATCATGGAGGCCTCGTCTAACAGGTAGTTAAGACATAGTATGATTCATATAGTACAATGATATAACAGGTTCCGGCAACCATTAGGAGGACTCCTGTGTAGTGGCAACCGGCACAACACCTTGGCTCCGGTCATCTTCCAAAGGCTAGGTTCGTGCACGATTTAATGAACCAACCTCTGGCAGTTCCGGGCCCCTTCATTGTACAGATAAGCATTGCACAGCCTTCAAATCTTTCACAGTGTCGGGATGATTCACGAGCTAGGCTTTTAATTTTTATTACCAGGATATTTCATCTGTGTGAACGTAAGCAGACACACATGCATTTATAAAGGGTAAAACAGGATTAGGTACCTGGTGAGTTCGGCCAGTGACAGGTTTGCACAAGACAATGCTGTGGTTCCCATCAGTGCAAATCCTCTGAAACTTGGTGCATGCTTGTTTTCCACTTGGGAGGGCTTTACCAGGACCGTTAGAAACCTGTGGTTGAAAAACCAAACTCAGCATGTGTACTTTTGGACAAAAACAACTCACAATACTTTACAGACCTCAACAGTGCTCCTTCCTTCCCGTGCATTGAAGTTTACATTAGCGTCAACAGTTTGCTGCAAAGAAATCCAACTAAATAAAATGCATGACACAAAATAAAATAAATCAATCTAGAAATAGGTAAAGGAAGGCGTATCACAGGGGTATTTTTCCTTTTTCAAGGTTTCTTCTGTTTTAAAGAATTTGCCACTGAGACATTCCCAACCTGGTGGTTATAGCTTTTATTTTATAAATAAATATTTGCTAAAGAGTAAAGACATTCCAGGCCTGGTGGTCATAGCTTTTATTTTATAAATTTGCTAAAGACTAGGAAGTTCCACTCAAGGGACTTGGTTTGCATTCAGGAAGTCTGAACTCTCTGCTCCCGGCACAACATTTCTGATTTACTATACGGGTATGAAGCTAATGGCTCCCCAAAGTGGTGGAGTTCCCTTTTGTTGAAATGTTTATATAGTATAACTGTGAAGCTACGCAATTCGGTCACACGAGATCTCAAGATATTCTAAAAGCTTTTGCATAGTAAGAAGCAAAATCTGAAGAACTGAGACATGTGAATAACATAAACCTCAGGATGACAATGCAAGAAACCCTTTTGAAGTAGACAATGGACGGACCCAGTGCTAGAAGCTCCCACACCAGGTGGGGTCTGGGGAAGGATTATACGAGGCAAGCCTGTACAGTGCAATGCAGAGAGGCCGCATCGAACCCAGGACCTCTTGGCACAAGTGGGGAGTATTTCACCACTGCGCCTGGCCTGTCCTTCAAACCCTTTTAAAGTAGACAAACCATAAAAATCTATTCAACTTATTTTACAACAGAAACAGCTTCTGTTCATGGATCTAAAGATACACCATACAACTGTTGCAGTAAACAAACATCATTACCTCGCCTTCAGGAAATACACCAACAACTTTGGCTACATATTCTTTCTGCAGCAAATTAGCTTCTATCTGTGGTAACAGTAATTCAGATGAACAAACTATGTAATAAGATAAAATATCTCAATGGGCAGAACGTAAGGTAAGCAGACACACATGATAAACAGGATGGTATGCTGACTGTAGACTGCACAATGAACAGGTACGGAGTGATAATAAAAGGTGAGTGCTAGCACCTGTTGCCTGAAACATTCTGCTCGCTCAGCACTTTTAGCGAATATAAGTAGACCTGAAACTAACCGGTCTAACCGATGCACAGCTGAAACAATAATAGAGGTGGTCAAGGAATTTTTGGACATCCATAAATAGCAGTAGAAGTACAAAGATACAGCAAAAGGAAGAAACAAAAGAAAGTCCATTTTGTCATGCTCACATCACCCCATAAACTAAATTTTGCACAGATAACACCCCTGATTTATAACTTTGCATTGACTTAACCCTCTACTCAGGGATCGATGCTGGCATGGCTCAAGGATAGCCGGATAGGTGCTGATGTGGCTTCAGGTTGGCTCCGCCTCATGCTTCGCCTCCTTAACTGAGACATCACGTGAAGCTTCAGGTCCAGCTACGGTCATGGACTAATCTTGTTGTGGATCCTTGAGCGGGTGCTTGTGGCCTCCTCAACTGAGATATCACGTGAAGCTTCAGGTCCAGCTACGGTCATGAACTAATCTTGTTGTGGATCCTTGAGCGGGTGCTTGTGGTGGAGCAGTTGCGCAGGCACATGGCAATAACCGGTGAGATCAACCATCCCATCCCCACTCTGAATTCCTATCGACCATTCCATCCCCACTCTGAATTCCTAGACACATACGGCAACAAGGCAAGGCCCTCAATAATTGAGAAATTAAAGCACTGCAGCTGCAGCAGCAGAGCCAGAAAGTGAAGCAATCCCAACGATGTTGCTTCCATGTTATTTGCAAAATGTGCCCCTGTGGGTGATTTTTAATCCAATTTTCTGTCCCTTTTCTCTTCCTAACTCACTCATATCCCAATCCACACTAAAGAATCAGTCCTCTGTCAATTCATAACAGAGTCAGTGGGAGCGCACGAAACGTCACATGTGGTTGAGGATCACAGAAGGGGCACGTGGAGTCTAAGACCTCACAGAGCTTTGGGGGGGGGGGGGGGGGGGGGGGGGGGCGGCGGCACAGAGGCGGTCGAACAGCCAGCAGGGTACGGCCGCGGAGCTTGCATGGTGGAGATCTGAGGTGTGAACATCGAGGTGCAGCAGGCAGGAACCAAAATCACACGGTGTGGAACTCACGTCTTCGAGACCGTACCACGAGAGCAAGAAGCGGCATGGACTGTCCCTGTTTTCCTGTCACGCCTGAAGGCGGGCGAGTACATGACCAAGAGGAGGGGATAAGACAGTGATGAATTATCCTCTTTGCTGCATAAGTTCCCTGCATGGCGTTCAAGCATTACAAATCACTGTTTGCCTGGAATCGCAGAGGAAGGGTGTTTAGACGTCCAGTGATCCCAAATTTAGTTTACGGGGTCAATGTGAGCACAATAAATAGTTTGAGGAAACGAAAAGGACTTTCTCCTAAAGAGTAGTTGAGGGAGTATAATGGAAGCCATTACCCAGTGATGGCATTTCTGAAGCAAAGGATACGAAATAGGGGCGTCAATCCATGTTCTGCCTCCATAATGCCTACTACGGTGTTTTTACGGTACTGTCCACAGGGATGAACCTACACAAGAAGAACACTTCCCTTTTGTAAGTACCAATTAGTGAATGAAGCTAAATATAGCTGACAGACAGAATTGGTATTCTAGTTGTCAAATGCAGTGTTCATCTTGAAACAGGCAGAAATCTCATCGACTGAATATATTATGGCTAACTCTTTATCAAAACAAATTTCACACTTCACCATGAATTCATGAATTCAAACATGACTAACATAAATTATTTTCATATTATAGAAAGGTTATAGTGATTAGTCTTCTTCTTTTTTCTGAACCATGGTTCTGGTGATTAGTAGCTACAACAATGTACGACACAATAATTGCTACAAAATATGTCCTTGTAATTCCAAAGAAGCCCCTCTGGCAGAAAAAATGCAATAAAATAAACTTTAAGAGCAAAGCTTGTATAAGTTGCAGACTTGGTAGAACCTCATTGGTTATAGTTCAGCTGTTCATGTAATTCCGATCAAGAAGTTTCAATAACTGTAATATTATTATATTATACAAGCAATTTTCATGAAATTTATTAAAAGAGGAAAGCTGCATAGTATTTTTTGTCATGCGTCACATAGTATAACATCTTTCCCGAATATTACAATTATAGGCTTACTGGAACAGATGCCGGTTTGCAAACAGTTACAACATCAACTTCATTCTGAAGGATTACAATATTACCACCCAAGACTGGTGGCTCGTGCCTGAAAGAGTAACCACCTTCAGGAATATGCCAACTCAAAATTTTAAATGAGAAATATACACGAGTTATTTATGTTAAAGCAAGAATAAATAGCTTCAGTTGTTAGAAGCCAAAGGAAGCATGCATGCATGTTCAAACTAGCAATCACTATTGTCTTAAAAGCCAATATATCAATAATAAATGTCATTGGCACTAATACAGAGTACAACTATTTCTTAATTTAGTGTAGCTAAATAATATCATAAATGAAAATAAGAAAGATAAATGTGACATTCAGCAATATATGAATATATCCATTAGTTGCTAAACTGTTTTATTTGGATTTTTTGTGGTTCATGTAAGAGGATATCATGTGCAGTAATAACTTATGTTGCACCCAATTTTGGAACACTTGTTTGGAGGTAGAAAAAATAATTCTCAGCTACAATACTGCTCTGTGAATACATGCCGTTTAGGACACCGCCAGGATCTCCAACAAGCAAGTTTGACCACTACTTTGCATACAAGCTGCATACCTGTGTGTTGTTATAGAATAAGTACATGTAAATCCACTTACTAGCATATATCTCCATACAAATCCAATGGTCACAGCAATTGGCTTAGACTAACAAATTATGCACTTGTCATGCTACAAATAGATTATTTTTTTATAGAATTTCTAAGTTAGTGGCCAGAGCTAGAGCAGTTTAACTACATGTATTTCCCAAAAACTTGTATTTACTGAACGTCTGAACGAGGGAGTAATCAGTTTTGCTAAATGGACCACTACGAAGCAATAATCTAAATGAGCCTTAAAAACCTTGACACACCTGTGCAAGAAATGGCTTATCTTTTGTGATGATTTCACAATATAGTCTTCTTCAACCATTTGCTCATCCACCTGAAGCCTCCCGCACTTCACTGCATGAACCTAGCAGTTTCATCATTTATTTCAGATACAGAAGAAAAGATATTACCAAAGTACAAATATAGCTGCTCAGAAATAAATGTACTAGCGTAGATCATAAAAGACACTACGCAGTTCAAGATAGTGGAATGCGGAACGGACAACAAATATATTCAGAAGCAGGGTTCTAGACTTCTGGTAAATGAATTTCTACAGCTAAAACAGAATGATCTTCTGCTTGAGCATACGAGCAAAGAACGGTGTGATGCAGACAGTGTTAAAAGAGAGTAATGCACGCCTACATAGTATTCACGGGGCCGCCCCTTGAATTCATCCGTGAAGAGATCTACAATGGTCTTCCCAGCCCATCTGTTCTTCGCCTGCAAACCAAATTCAGAATTTGGTCCAAACAATATCTCGTAAAGACCACTTGCAACAAACAAATCTTTAATGTTATTATTATCCCATCACTCGAACAAAACAGAAAATTAGGCTAAAACATTCAGAGTTGTAAATGATTGTGTGGCTTCATTATTTTGACTGGAGCAGCAAAATCAACGACTACTGCACATACGCCCTGAGCAATTGAAACTGTAAGAGAGGATTGGTTTACATGGGAGATGAACTCGAAGTAATAGGGCCTCACGTAGCGCCGCCCTGCGAAGAGAAGAGAGCCATTCTTCAATGGTTAGTTCCGGGAGGGTTTAGGGTTAGAAACTCAGAGGGGGTGGGACGGGGCGAGGCTGCGCCGCAGCGGTTACCGTTGCGGAAGATGTAGTCCTGCGCCTCGGGCGGGTTGGCCGGCGTCTGCCACACGATCCCGGCTCCCGCGAGCGCCCCCGCCATCTCAAGCGGCGACGGCTGAGCCCCGGTGGCGCACTCCTCGGTCTCAGCAGCTCACCGCCGGAAACCTAGAAGAGAACGGCGGCGGCGCACGGCGCGGAGGTGGATTTGGGGAGAGCTGGTGCTGCTGTAGCCGTGTAGCGGTGCGGGTGGGGTTACGACCGTTGGATCGATGTGTGATCGATTAGGTAGCGGCGGATTAAACATGTCTCGTAAATGGTAATGTCTGTTTAAAACTCTTTAAAAACATACATAAAACTACACTTTTACTAAAAATCAGCCGTCTGTTTTCAATTTGGCTTCAGGTCGTTTTTTCAGTCGTTCGATTTTGTTCAGAGATCCGTGCTGGTCTGGGTGATCTTTTCGGTCCGCCTTTGTCTAAGTGGGTTTGGCGCCCGATTCGCTCTGGTCTCTTCTCCTCCTCGTCCACGCAGGAGGCGACGACCTCGTGGCGACGGCGGCCTCCCTTTCTTTTTATCCTTATGGCATATCTTCCCCCTTTACTCTCCATTTGCTGCCTCTCTGCTCCAGCAGGCGCATCCCTACCATGGCGCCTTCTCTCTGTATCCATCCCCTCCCATGGTGCCCTCCCTCCTTTCCAAGGCACGCCTCCCTCTTCCTCCCTTCTTCCTATGGTGCCTCATTCCTCTGTATTGTGGTGTCTGTCCCTTTTTCTTCATGAACCCTAGAACACAAGCAGGTCACATCCTAATTCTCTCTATTTTTTTAGGTTAATCTGGGTTTAGTGTTTGTAAATCTGCAGCAGTCAAATCCTAATCCCTTTCTCGCTGTTTCAGGTTCATAGGAGTTCAGTTTTGCAAGTTGCAGCAGTCAATTAAAAAGAAGGTAACTCCAATGCTATGTGACATGACATTTTGGGATGATTTTGTTGTATCTAGATGGAACTGAAATGCTACCGTGTGCTCAATTTTTGTGTTGTGAAAGTCATGCTATCTTGTAAAAATAGTATACTACATATTTGTAGGTACTAGATGCTTGATTGATTCATGGTGTCCATGAAATGTTGTAGTCTTGTGTTACATTCTGCACATATGAAAAATCGACAGCTATTTGGTACAAGCACCATTCCTGAATCACATAGTCGGAGGTCTTCCATCTTATTTTACTGTCTCTCTATATCTTTCCCAAGCTTTTTTTGTCACGCAAGTCCCTGTTTCTCAGTCATTAAGCTTGTACAACGAGTATGTATGTCAGTCTTGTTGCTTAACAACTTTTTAAAGAAACTCAGAAGGTTTAATTGTAGCTTCATGTAGCTTAAGTTGGAGTTTAATGCGTCCCATCTTTTTTTGGTCTCTAGCATTTTGTTAAACATCCACATTCCCCTCAACCAATTCATACAAACATTTATTTTCTGTGAATGCATTGATACTTATGCAAAAGTGGCAATCCCACTGATTTTTTTTCCAGTAATTAGTGTCAACCAGATTGCTTGAGGTGGTCAAGTTTCTTTCAGTTCCTAGTTAGTTGAGCTCTGGCCCATTCTCATATGCCAATCTTTTGTAGTAGGAAGATCGCCAGTGTTGCACGAGCACGGAATTACATATGTCATTATGCACTAGAGGCGATGTGATGGAATTATGGATCGTCGGTGTAGGAATATCAACAAGCATGCTGCTAGAGGCGAGGTGTACATGGTCACGGCCTAGTGGGTTTTGTTCATTTTCTTCACCTTACTATCTTTTGCCCATTCTCCCTCGGTCTCTTGTTCTGGTCTCTTATGTCGTTATCAATCATTTTTTCTCTTTGCTTATTCTTAGATGAACAGTTGGCTTCTTACAAATTACTTTGTAGTGTCCTACTTAAGTGTCTACCTTTTAAATTTCAGGCTCAAAACTTAAAAGTGGCTATCCTGTTTGGTAACTATTTTCGTTGTTCACTCTTTTTCCTTTAGTTTTCAGTATATAATCAGGAGTGTCCTACTTAAGTGGCTCAAGAAAGGCCCGGTTGTTACCGAATCCACATTCCCATCCTTCTTCAGTCTCACACCCTTTATTTTCTTTAGTCTATACTTTGTTTGTCATTCTATAAGCTTGCTATTTTATTTCTATAATTTATCCATTCTCTTGTCATTCTTCATTGATCTGCCTTATTATTCTCCGTCTTGTCATCTATAAAGGCTGGTGAAGTCTTCACTCAATTTTACTTGCCATTCATCATTTCTCCGTATCCAGACTCCTTTTTTAGTCTTCTGTGCTGGTTGTCTTCAGCCCCATATCGAGGCGGCGAGGGGAATAGGAATCGTATTCAGTAATTCATTGGTCAACCAGTTCCTCGATTCTTTTGTTCATTTCTCAGTCTTGTCATTCACTCGTCGGTTCATCGTTTTTTTTCCTTCAATATTCATTTCTGTTATTTTCTTCACCAATCTTTTTCCAGTTTTCAGTGTTCATGTTTTGTTAGTTACCATTCATAATTTGCGGTTTCATCATTCGGTATTTTGTCTATCAGTCTCCAGAATTTAGTTGTATATCAGTATTCACTATTGTTCATTATTCAGTCTCCTATTGTATCTTAGAGTTGTGGTTTGTAGTTCAGTTTTCAGTTATTACGGTCATGTATCGTTTAGTTTATCAATTAAGTCTTGTTTTAGTGTTCTTCTCAGTCTTTTCCTTAGTCCACTCTTTTCATTTAATGTGCCATTTTTGTTGGTTGTCATTTTGCATTAATAGATAGTCAGTGAGCTTTAATTTCCAGTTAGTTTCAATGTAGATTTCATTTCTTTAGTTTGGTCAGTAGTTTTAGTGTGATGCGTCTTTGTTCATCAGGTTTGTCTATAGTTTCAGTCATTGAGTGCCCTTCCTCATTCCTAAGTCTTCAGCATATAAGACTTTCAGTATTTTTGTGGCTTGCCATTGTTCTTTTTCAGATTCTGAAGCATTTACTATTTTATCGGCATTCATTAGTTCTTAAGTTATTCAGTTTTTCATTCTTCCTTTCTGACTTATGTTCTCATTTTATCAGTCTTGTTGCTCATTCTCATTTCCTTTGTCCATTCTCTGTTTCACTCTATTTTCTTATGTCTTCAGTTAATGTTCTATCAGTCCTTAGTCTTTACTAACTCTGTCATTGGGCTAGTTATTTTCTCGAGTTAGTTTTTCTTTGAGCGTTGTGCCTTTCTCAAGTCATGGATCTCACATTCATTCTCTCTGTCAGACTTTATCTTTTTTCAATATCTTAGTCATATTTCTCATTCTCATTCATAGCTTTTACAATCGCGACAGTTCATTAGTTTTCCTACCAGTTCCGTCGTTCAGTCTTAAGTGTCTTTCCACTGTCTTCGTTCTCGTTGTCAGTCTCTCAGTTTTTTATTTAGTCTTCTTCTTCTTCTTCAGTTTTGCACTATGTTTCATCATTTCTTTAGTCTCTCAGGTCAGGCAAGAAAATGCTTATAAAGCTTGTCTTCAGCAAGTATTTGTCTACTTCTATTTCTTTGTTCCTTCCTCTCTTGTGTATCTTGTTTTACTCTTCAGCCATGTTCTTTTGTCTGGTCACCGCAGCAATTTTTTTATGATGGTTATGAATATTGTGGCAAAAAGGATCAGCGGCATGTTCCTTTTTCCTTTTGCGTCCTGACCTGTAGCGAATCACAAAGTGAATTACATGTGCATTGAACATCGCTGGAACTTGAAGTCTACTTGTGGCAGCGATGTATACGTATTGAGTTTGCTATCATTTTCAGTAATCTATTTTCAGTTTTTTCAGTGATAGGTGTCATTTTCTTCAGTTCCAGAATGACCTTCAGAGTTTAGTGTTTCTTAAAGCATCATGTTAGGGACAGGCTGAGTGCAAACAATCACTTAAAGGTCCAAGAGTTAGAATTCAACCTGAAACTGGAATGAAAACAGACGTTTTTAAGCCTAAGAGTGGACTGAAATTGCAATAAGTACATGTGTCAAAAACTGACTGGACAGAAAAACGACCTGAACCAATTGGAAAAACATACGTTTGATAAATAGTCACTCCCTAAAACTATTCTTCTTGTCAAACTAATGTTTGAGCGTCATAACCCACGTCATCAAAAACATCACAAAACAAATTTATAGTTAAAGAAGCTTTAGAAAAGCTACATTTTAGAAAATCAACTTGCAAATAGGCGTTATATTTGAGTAGGTACACTGAAAATGTTTTAAGAGTTCGTTACCTTTAACAGATTCAATTGATAGTTAGCCTTGGAAACCTGGAGAATTTTTGCAAAACATTACTATTATTCAAAATGGGCAGTTTTAGTACCATTCGATGCCATTTAAGAAGATCGGCAATGGCCAAGTTCATGTCTATCGCTACTATACATTGGTGTTTAAAGATCCTTGGCACAAAGGTTGTGATAATTGTTTGAGGATGCATAAGATCTGCTATGAGATGCAAGAAGCACAACTTAGATCTAGCCATTGTGATCCCGACTTTGAACCGAAAATCTTCAAGCCTAGGGTCTCTAAGACCTGAAGCGGTATACTTTCTCTTTCAAATCCAGAAGTGATTCTCACATCAACATTGCTACTACTCACATTACATGCATCGCTATTGGACACGGGTACATTGGTACTCATCAAAAAGTGATGGTTTTGTTCTCTTGTTCTCTTATCACATGTGAATGCACATGAGGAGAATATGACCCTGGCCATCTATAGTTTTAAGATGCTCCACACCACGAGTAGAAAGTGAAAAATAAAACAAAGCATCTCGGGTTGATACCCCTTTGATCCTGGTGGATGAATGAAGCATCAAAGTCTAACTTGATAGCTTTAAAGAAGCACTTCCAGGAAAGCAACCCAGATGTCAAGCAAAGGGTCCTTTTCTTTGCCAGAGAAATTTCCAATCTGTTCATGAACACTAGAGGTAATAAAAATTACAACCAGGTCCATGGACCACTGAGGGACAACTACAAGCACTGGAGCAAGTCGAAGACGTGTTGCTGTCATCGCCCCTCCCTCACGGGAGTGTAAAGCTTGTTGTAGTAGACGGTCGGGAAGTCGTTGTGCTAAGGCTCCAAATGACCAGCACACCAAAGTAGCACCCGTCGCTGATGAAGAAAGGCGTAGACCGGAAAGATCAAAAATGTAACCACACGAACCAAGTTGAATGAAAATTGGATCCAAATAGATCCACCAAAGACCAGCACCGACCGAATCCCATGAAATCCGACAGAGACACACCTCCACAAGCCCTCCTATGACAATATACGCGTCATCGGGACAAGGATAAGACGTTGGAGACATTATTCCTATTGAGGGACATCACCACCGCCACACAACCCCAACCAAGACCTTGAACCTAACAAAACCAAGATCAGGGTCCCTCCCGCTGATGGGGGCCTGAGATCCACCGCATCTTCATGGCCCAAAGTCCATCGGAGGAGGGACGGATCAGCAGTGGCACCGGCGGAAGGAGGAAGAAGACTTTTCTTGAGAAGGAGGAAAGACTACTGAAAGTGTGTTAAGTCGACTAGAGGGGGGTGAATAGGCGATTTTTATAAATTCTTCACTGAGGAATTTCAGGGTGAGGAAATTCCTAAGCGAAGAACTACTTGCAGCGGAATAAGAGCATCTCCAGCCACGCCCCCAACAGGCCCCCCAGGCCTCTTTTTCAGTACCGGCACCGAAAAACGCCCAGTCGCGCCCCCAGGAAGCCGAAAATCGCCGGTTCGGCCCATTTTTGGGCCAGGCGATCGCAGGCCGAACACGGCACACTGGGGTGATCGGGGGCTCCGGCGCAAGGGAAAAGCGCGGCTGGCCCACACCGTCAGGTGGAAAGTCAAGTTTTTCTTCCCCGACTCGCCTCCCACCCCCCGCACCCTCGGCCGCCACTAGATGTATCACGGCGCCGCCCGCTGCCCTTCACTGCTAGATAGCCAATCCCCGCCGGAAAAAGAGCAGAGGTTCGCCGAGGCAGCCCCTCCACCAGTAGCTGGGCATTTTTGTCGCCGTTTCCGGCTGCGGAGGGGCAGTTTAGTGGTGGGTACACGCCCACCGGGCGCAAGGTGTTCGGCGATTTGCCTGCCTCGGCGATGGACTCGAACGACGAGGAAGCTCTCATCGCGCTGCTGGAGAAGGAAGCCGAGGCCGACGTCCAGGAAGAAGAGCATCTCATGGTGCTCGATGCCCTCGCCCAGCTGTTGGTGAGAAATGAAAAGCCGCGGCGAGGTGGCTCGGCGCCGGGGCGGGTGAAAGCAAAGAACCGGCATCGTCCCGAAGGCTACTGCATGCTCTACTCCGACTACTTCAACGATGCTCCACTTCACGGTGACAAAACATTTCGGCACCGTTATCGGATGAGCCGAAAGCTCTTACTCAGGATTGTGAATTCCATCCGGGAGTTCAACAACTACTTCAAGTGCAAGATGGATTGCACTGGCAAACTTGGATTCACCTTGATCCAGAAGTGCACGACAGCGATGAGGATGCTTGCATTCGGAGCTCCTGGTGATTCACTCGACGACTATGGGCGCATGGCTGAGTCCACCACCATTGAGTGTTTCTACAAGTTTCGTCGGGCAGTGGTGGCAGTGTTTGAACTGCAATACTTGAGAACACCCAATGCGGAAGACACTGCTTGGATTCTAGCACGGAATGAGCAAGAGGATTTTCTGGCATGCTTGGAAGCATCAACTGCATGCATTGGAAATGGAAGAACTGCCCATTTGCTTGGCAGGGGATGTACAAAGGTGCCAAATGCGGCTTTAGTGTGGTACTTGAGGCGGTGGCCACACAGGACCTCTGGATTTGGCACTCCTTCTTTGGTATGCCAGGAACTCACAATGACATCAACGTGCTGCAGTGCTCCCCTGCCATGCTTGTTGAAGGTCATTCTCCTCCGATGAACTTCGAGGTCAATGGGCGGCACTACAAAAAGGGGTACTACCTAGCTGATGGCATATATCTGAAATGGTCTACATTTGTGAAGACTATCTCAAACGATGTGCCAGGAGGTAAGAAGTCCCACTTTGCCAAGGTGCGGGTGTCGGTGTCAAAACCGGCGGATCTCGGGTAGGGGGTCCCGAACTGTGCGTCTAAGGTCGATGGTAACAGGAGACAGGGAACATGATGTTTACCCAGGTTTGGGCCCTCTTGATGGAGGTAATACCCTACTTCCTGCTTGATTGATCTTGATGATATGAGTATTACAAGAGTTGATCTACCACGAGATCATAGAGGCTAAACCCTAGAAGCTAGCCTATGATTATGATTGTTTGTATATCTATCGACTAGCCTGGCCCTGGTTTATATAATGCACCAGAGGCCTAGGATAACAAGAGTCCTAGCCGAATACGCCGGTGGGGAAGGAGTCCTTGTCTTGACCACCAAGTCTTGTGGAATCTTCCTTGTATGCGGCAGCTATCCGAACTGGCCCATGAGTATACGACCATGGGGGTCCTCGGCCCAATCTAACTGACCGGGAGACGACGTGGTGAGTACCCCCTAGTCCAGGACACCGTCAGTAGCCCCCTGAACCAGTCTTCAAGTTGGGGACGCTCCTTGATTCTTCTGAACTGTTCTTCATCTTTGGTCATCGGTCTTGAAAACTGGTTCAACAAATCTTCTTCGATCTTGAGGATCACCAACGTGCATCCGAAGAGTTTATACGTCGGGTATCCGAGGAGCCCCTTTAAGTTTCCGGCCTTTATCAATGCCTTGTTATTTTTATGCCACACCTCGGGTTTGAAGTTGTTCCCGAGCGGCAGTGTCCTCTTGCGTCCGAGCTCCAACGCCGGATTGCATCTGATTTATCTTTCGCAGCCGAGCTCCAACATCGGGCTGCTTCCGAGCTCCAACGCCGGAATGTATCCGAGCTCCAACGCCGGATTGCATAAGAGTATTGTTACAGCCAAGCTCCAACGCCAAACTGCATCCGGGCTCCAACGCCGGAATGTATCCGAGCTTCAACGCCGGACTATATCCGAAGTGTCATAGATCACCTTGGCTCAAAAAAGTTTGAAGGAGCTTAGCCGAGCTTAATGTCGGAAATGCCCGCTATGGAGCCAGCCACTGGCGCCCAAGCATTATGCCGGACTGCTTCCGAGGTGATGCACCACCTTGGCCATGGGCTGTTTCCGAGACTCAGGTTGGGTGCGGCCGACCAACCTGAGGATAATAATCTCCTCGAAAACTATATTGCACTTTAAATTTTCTACATTGGATTGTTAATGCAGTAGCCCTCGAGCCACTGGTCGGGTGGCAACACCAGATCAGGGGATCGATGTACCCCTTTAATATTTGTAAATGATAAGCACGAAGCCCAGTAGCCCCCGAGCCTTAATGTAGGCTCGGGTGGCCGAATTAAGGATCGATATCCGTAATAAAATCACAAATTATGTGTAATGATTCTATGTATCCAAGTACTTTACATCATTAATGCTCGGATCCGCATTGTAAAAACTTTGTTGACCGACCATCGGCTTCCGCCTCCTTGGCCAGCAGCCGAGGAGTGTTTGTCCTACTTTATAAAGCCTTTATGAAGGCAAAGATTTACGGCAAACAAGGAAATCCGGCCATACGGTTTTATAAACAAAGTTACGCAGAGAGATTGTTGGGGAACATAGAAAAATTTTAAATTTTTCTACGCATCACCAAGATCAATCTATGGAGTCATCTAGCAATGAGGGAGAGGGGAGTGCATCTACATACCCTTGTAGATCGCGAGCGGAAGCGTTCAAGAGAACGGGAGGGAGAGGGAGGCGCCAGGGGCTAGGGTGCGGCTGCCCTCCCTCCCCCCCACCATATATATAGGACCCCTAGGAGGCGCCGGCCCTAGGAGATGCAATCTCCAAGGGGGCAGCGGCCAAGGGGGGTGGAGTGCCCCCCAAGCCAAGTGGGGCGCCCCCCACCCCTAGGGTTTCCAACCCTAGGCGCAGGGGGAGGCCCATGGGGGGCACACCAGCCAACTAGGGGCTGGTTCCCCTCCTACTTCAGCCCATGGGGCCCTTCGGGATAGGTGGCCCCACCCGGTGGACCCCCGGGACCCTTCCGGTGGTCCCGGTACAATACCGATTACCCCCGAAACTTTCCCGATGGCCGAAACTTGACTTCCTATATATAAATCTTCACCTCCAGACCATTCTGGAACTCCTCGTGACGTCCTGGATCTCATCCGAGACTCCTAACAACTTTCGGGTTACCGTATACTAATATCTCAACAACCCTAGCGTCACCGAACCTTAAGTGTGTAGACCCTACGGGTTCGGGAGACACGCAGACATGACCGAGACGACTCTCCGGTCAATAACCAACAGCGGGATTTGGATACCCATGTTGGCTCCCACATGCTCCTCGATGATCTCATCGGATGAACCACGATGTCGAGGATTCAATCAATCCCATATACAATTCCCTTTGTCAATCGGTACGTTACTTGCCCGAGACTCGATCGTCGGTATCCCAATACCTCGTTCAATCTCGTTACCGGCAAGTCACTTTACTCGTACCGTAATGCATGATCCCGTGATCAACCACTTGGTCACATTGAGCTCATTATGATGATGCATTACCGAGTGGGCCTAGAGATACCTCTCCATCATACGGAGTGACAAATCCCAGTCTCGATTCGTGCCAACCCAACAGACACTTTCGGAGATACCTGTAGTGTACCTTTATAGTCACCCAGTTACGTTGTGACGTTTGGCACACCCAAAGCACTCCTACGGTATCCGGGAGTTGCACAATCTCATGGTCTAAGGAAATGATACTTGACATTCGAAAAAGCTATAGCAAACGAACTACACGATCTTTAAGCTATGCTTAGAATTGGGTCTTGTCCATCACATCATTCTTCTAATGATGTGATCCAGTTATCAATGACATCCAATGTCCATAGTCAGGAAACCATGGCTATCTTTTGATCAACGAGCTAGTCAACTAGAGGCTCCTAGGGACGTGTTGTGGTCTATGTATTCACACATGTATTACGATTTCCGGATAACACAATTATAGCATGAATAATAGACAACTATCATGAACAAGGAAATATAATAATAACCATTTTATTATTGCCTCTAGGGCATATTTCCAATAGTCTCCCACTTGCACTAGAGTCAATAGTCTAGTTACATTGTGATGAATCGAACACCCATAGAGTTCTGGTGTTGATCATGTTTTGCTCTAGGGAGAGGTTTAGTCAACGGATCTGCCACATTCAGGTCCGTATGTACTTTACAAATATCTATGTCTCCATTTTGAACACTTCCACGAATGGAGTTGAAGCGACGCTTGATATGCCTGGTCTTCCTGTGAAACATGGGCTCCTTGGCAAGGGCAATAGCTCCAGTGTTGTCACAGAAGAGAGTCATCGGGCCCGACGCATTGGGAATGACTCCTAGGTCGGTAATGAACTCCTTTACCCAGATTGCTTCTTGTGCTACCTCCGAGGCTGCCATGTACTCCGCTTCACATGTAGATCCCGCCACAACGCTTTGCTTGCAACTGCACCTGCTTACTGCCCCACCATTCAAAATATACATGTATCCGGTTTATGACTTTGAGTCATCCAGATCTGTGTCGAAGCTAGCATCGACGTAACCCTTTACGACGAGCTCTTCGTCACCTCCATAAACGAGAAACATATCCTTAGTCCTCTTCAGGTACTTCAGGATATTCTTGACCGCTGTCCAGTGTTCCATGCCGGGATTACTTTGGTACCTTCCTACCAAACTTACGGCAAGGTTTACATCAGGTCTGGTACACAGCATAGCATACATGATAGACCCTATGGCCGAGGCATAGGGGATGACACTCATCTTTTCTCTATCTTCTGCCATGGTCGGGCATTGAGCCGTGCTCAATCTCGTACCTTGCAATACAGGCAAGAACCCCTTCTTTGACTGACCCATACTGAACTTATTCAATATCTTGTCAAGGTACGTACTCTGTGAAAGACCAATGAGGCGTCTCGATCTATCTCTATAGATCTTGATGCCTAATATGTAAGCAGCTTCTCCAAGATCCTTCATTGAAAAACACTTGTTCAAGTAGGCCTTTATGCTTTCCAAGAATTCTATATCATTTCCCATCAATAATATGTCATCCACATACAATATGAGAAATGCTACAGAGCTCCCACTCACTTTCTTGTAAATGCAGGCTTCTCCATAAGTCTGCGTAAACCCAAACGCTTTGATCATCTCATCAAAACGAATGTTCCAACTCCGAGATGCTTGCACCAGCCCATAGATTGAGCGTTGGAGCTTGCACACCTTGTCAGCATTCTTAGGATCGACAAAACCTTCCGGCTGCATCATATACAATTCTTCCTTAAGGAAACCATTAAGGAATGCCGTTTTGACGTCCATTTGCCATATCTCACAATCATAGAATGCGACAATTGCTAACATGATTCGGACGGACTTCAGCTTCGCTACGGGTGAGAAAGTCTCATCGTAGTCAACCCCTTGAACTTGTCGATAACCCTTAGCAACAAGCCGAGCTTTATAGATGGTTACATTACCATCCACGTCTGTCTTCTTCTTAAAGATCCATTTATTTTCTATGGCTCGCTGATCATCGGGCAAGTCATTCAAAGTCCATACTTTGTTTTCATACATGGATCCTATCTTGGATTTCATGGCTTCCAGCCATTTGTCGGAATCTAGGCCCGCCATCGCTTCATCATAGTTCGAAGGTTCACTATTGTCTAACAACATGATTTCCAAGACAGGGTTGCCGTACCACTCTGGTGCGGAACGTGTCCTTGTGGACCTACGAAGTTCAGTAGCAACTTGATCTGAAGTTTCATGATCATCATCATTAACTTCCTCTCTAGTCGGTGCAGGCACCTCAGGAACAATTTCCTGAGCTGCGCCACTCTCTGGTTCAAGAGGCAATACTTCATCAAGTTCTACTTTCCTCCCACTTACTTCTTTCGATTGAAACTCTTTCTCTAGAAAGGATCCATTCTTGGCAACAAAGATCTTGCCTTCAGATCTGAGGTAGAAGGTATACCCAATAGTTTCTTTAGGGTATCCTATGAAGATGCATTTTTCCGATTTGGGCTTGAGCTTTTCAGGTTGAAGTTTCTTGACATAAGCATCGCATCCCCAAACTTTTAGAAACGACAGCTTAGGTTTCTTCCCAAACCATAATTCATACGGTGTCGTCTCAACGGATTTCGATGGAGCCCTATTTAAAGTGAATGCGGCAGTCTCTAAAGCATAGCCCCAAAATGACAGCGGTAGATCGGTAAGAGACATCATAGATCGCACCATATCCAATAGAGTGCGATTACGACGTTCGGACACACCATTACGCTGAGGTGTTCCAGGCGGCGTGAGTTGTGAAACTATTCCACATTTCCTTAAGTGTGTGCCAAATTCGTGACTCAAGTATTCTCCCCCACGATCTGATTGCAAGAACTTGATTTTTCTGTCACGTTGATTCTCAACCTCACTCTGAAATTCCTTGAACTTTTCAAAGGTCTCAGACTTGTGTTTCATCAAGTAGACATACCCATATCTACTCAAGTCATCAGTGAGGGTGAGAACATAACGATAGCCACCGCGAGCCTCAACACTCATTGGACCGCACACATCAGTATGTATGATTTCCAATAAGTTGGTTGCTCGCTCCATTGTTCCTGAGAACAGAGTCTTGGTCATTTTACCCATGAGGCATGGTTCGCACGTGTCAAATGATTCGTAATCAAGAGACTCCAAAAGTCCATCTGCATGGAGCTTCTTCATGCGTTTGACACCTATGTGACCAAGGCGGCAGTGCCACAAGTATGTGGGACTATCATTATCAACCTTACATCTTTTGGTATTCACACTATGAATATGTGTAACATTACGCTCGAGATTCATTAAGAATAAACCATTCACCAGCGGAGCATGACCATAAAACATATCTCTCATATAAATAGAACAACCATTATTCTTGGATTTAAATGAGTAGCCATCTCAAATTAAACGAGATCCTGATACAATGTTAATGCTCAAAGCTGGCACTAAATAACAATTATTGAGGTTCAAAACTAATCCCATTGGTAAATGTAGAGGTAGCGTGCCGACGGCGATCACATCGACCTTGGAACCATTCCCGACGCGCATTGTCACCTCGTCCTTCGCCAGTCTCCGCTTATTCCGCAGCTCCTGCTTTGAGTTACAAATGTGAGCAACCCCACCGGTATCAAATACCCAGGAGCTACTATGAGTACTGGTAAGGTACACATCAATTACATGTATATCACATATACCTTTAGTGTTGCCGTCCTTCTTGTTCGCTAAGTATTTGGGGCAGTTCCGCTTCCAGTGACCACTTCCCTTGCAATAAAAACACTCAGTCTCAGGCTTGGGTCCATTCTTTGACTTCTTCCCGGCAGCTTTCTTACCGGGTGCGGCAACTCCCTTGCCGTCCTTCTTGAAGTTCTTTTTACCCTTGCCTTTCTTGAACTTAGTGGTTTTATTCACCATCAACACTTGATGTTCCTTTTTGATTTCCACCTCCGCTGATTTCAGCATTGAATATACCTCGGGAATGGTCTTTTCCATTCCCTGCATATTGAAGTTCATCACAAGGCTCTTGTAGCTCGGTGGAAGCGACTGAAGGATTCTGTCAATGACCATGTCATCCGGGAGATTAACTCCTAGCTGAGTCAAGCGGTTATGCAACCCAGACATTTTGAGTATGTGCTCACTGACAGAACTATTTTCCTCCATCTTACAACTGAAGAACTTGTCGGAGACTTCATATCTCTCGACCCGGGCATGAGCTTGGTAAACCCTTTCAGCTCTTCGAACATCTCATATGCTCCGTGTTGCTCAAAACGCTTTTGGAGCCCCGGTTCTAAGCTATAAAGCATGCCGCACTGAATGAGGGAGTAATCATCAGCACATGACTGCCAAGCATTCATAACGTCTTGGTTCTCTGGGATGGGTGCGTCACCTAGCGGTGCTTCTAGGACATAATCTTTCTTGGCAGCTATGAGGATGATCCTCAGGTTCCGGACCTAGTCCATATAGTTGCTGCCATCGTCTTTCAGCTTGGTTTTCTCTAGGAACGCGTTGAAGTTGAGGGCAACATTAGCATGGGCCATTTGATCTACAAGACATAGTGTAAAGATTTTAGACTAAGTTCATGATAATCAAGTTCATCTAATCAAATTATTCAATGAACTCCCACTCAGATAGACATCCCTCTAGTCATCTAAGTGAAACATGATCCGAGTCAACTAGGCCGTGTCCGATCATCACGTGAGACGGACTAGTCAACATCGATGAACATCTTCATGTTGATCGTATCTTCTATACGACTCATGCTCGACCTTTCGGTCTTCCGTGTTCCGAGGCCATGTCTGTACATGCTAGGCTCGTCAAGTCAACCTAAGTGTATTTCGTGTGTAAATCTGGCTTACACCCGTTGTATTCGAACGTTAGAATCTATCACACCCGATCATCACGTGGTGCTTCGAAACAACGAACCTTCGCAACGGTGCACAGTTAGGGGGAACACTTTCTTGAAATTATTACGAGGGATCATCTTATTTAAGCTACCGTCGTTCTAAGCAAATAAGATGTAAAACATGATAAACATCACATGCAATCAAATAGTGACATGATATGGCCAATATCATTTGCTCCTTTTGATCTCCATCTTCGGGGCTCCATGATCATCGTTGTCACCGGCATGACACCATGATCTCCATCATCATGATCTCCATCATCATGTCTTCTTGAAGTTGTCTCGTCATCTATTACTTCTACTACTATGGCTAACGCTTTAGAAATAAAGTAAAGTAATTACATGACGTTTATGTTGACACGCAGGTCATAAATAAATTAAGACAACTCCTATGGCTCCTGCCGGTTGTCATACTCATCGACATGCAAGTCGTGATTCCTATTACAAGAACATGATCAATGAGGGAGTCCTGGATTAGGGGGTGTCCGGATAGCCGGACTATACCTTCGGCCGGACTCCTGGACTATGAAGATACAAGATTGAGGACTTCGTCCCATGTCCGGAAGGGACTTTCCTTGGCGTGGAAGGCAAGCTTGGTGATACGGATACGTAGATCTCCTTGTAACCGACTCTGTGTAACCCTAGCCCTCTCCGGTGTCTATATAAACCGGAGGGTTTTAGTCCGTAGGACGAACAACAATCATACCATAGGCTAGCTTCTAGGGTTTAGCCTCCTTGATCTCGTGGTAGATCTACTCTTGTACTACCCATATCATCAATATTAATCCAGCAGGAGTAGGGTTTTACCTCCATCGAGAGGGCCCGAACCTGGGTAAAAACATTGTGTCCCTTGTCTCGTGTTACCATCTGCCTAGACGCACAGTTCGGGACCCCCTACCCGAGATCCACCGGTTTTGACACCGACATTGGTGCTTTCATTGAGTGTTCCTTTGTGTCGTCACTTTTAGGCCCGATGGCTCCTCCAATCATCAATGACGATGCGATCCAGGGTGAGACTTTTCTCCCTGGATAGATCTTCGTATTTGGCGGCTTTGCACTGCGGGCCAATTCGCTTGGCCATCTGGAGCAAATCGAAAGCTACGCCCCTGGCCGTCAGGTCAGATTTGGAAGTTTAAACTACACAGCGGACGACCGCGGAGACTTGATCTTCGACGGATCTGAGCCGCAGCCGAGCGCGCCGCACTGTCACGATTGGCATGATCTAGCTCTACCGCCGAACAGTGCCCTGGAGGCCGCACCCGCATCAGCTCTGACCCTTAATTCGGAGCCAACTGTGCCAATCGAGGATGGGTGGTTGGACACCTCCTCGAGGGCTGCAATCTCTACGGCGATCGAGCCGAACACCAGCCCTATTCTCTGCGAAGCCCGTGACTCCAAGGAGCCAGACTCCTCTCCAGAATTCGAGCCCTCCGCGCCCCTACAGATCGAACCCGATTGGGCGCCCATCATGGAGTTCACCGCCGCGGACATCTTTCAGCACTTGCCCTTCGGCGATATTCTGAATTCACTAAAGTCTCTCTCTTTATCAGGAGAGTCCTGGTCGGACTATGACCGGCAGGATTGGGATGTGGACAACGAAGAAATTCGATGCCCACCTACCACCCACTTCGTAGCCACTGTCGATAATTTAAATGACGTGCTCGACTTCGACTCCGAAGATATCGATGGTATGGACGACGATGTAGGATATGAACATGAACCAACGCCTATAAGGCACTGGACAGCCACCTCATCTAATGATGTATACATGGTGGACACACCCAAAGGAAGCGACGACGATGAACACAGGGATGCAACGAGGGATCGTTCACTCGAAAAGCAATCAAAGCAGCGACGTAAGCGCCGCTCCAAGCCCCGCCTCAACAGGGACAACAGCCATACAGACCCAACCATAGAGCAGGACGAGCCGGCGGACGACGAACATGCCTTCGAGCAACCGTCCGAATAGGGTAACTTGGATAAACAAACCGAACACCCCATCCCCGGTGAAAACAACAGTCTGGACGACCTTACGCCGGATAGGCTCATGGAGCAGAAGAACCTCCACAAAAGGCTCGTCGCCACTGCGCATAACCTGAAAAAGCAGAAGCGGAAGCTCAAAACTGCGGAAGATGCACTCAGAATCAGATGGAGCAAAGTACGCAACACCGCAGACGAATATGGTGGTAGTCGCCGCACAAAAAGCTATCCAAAGCTAAAGCTACTGCATGAATTTGACGAGGAGGCCTTAGAGCCCCCGCAGTCAAAAAATAGGAAAGCCACCCGGTCGGATAGACGATCGCATGGCCAGCATGGAGTGGCAAGCGGCGCCGCACACAAGCCGGCACGTGATCCACCAAAGGATCCGCATCAAAAAGATGGCTCAGCCAGATCTATCTACGGGCCAAGAAAGCAAGCTCTAGTAAGCAATACAACACAACAAATATCTGAACATCACGGCGCACCCAAATACAGGGGTGCCGCACACCCCCTATGTTTCACCGATGAGGTGCTGGATGCTACATCTCAAGCTAGCGTTGGTTTTCCCCGAAGAGGGGGGGTGATGCAGCACAGTAGCGTAAGTATTTCCCTCAGTTTTTGAGAACCAAGGTATCAATCCAGTAGGAGGTCACGCGCAAGTCCCTCGTACCTGCACAAAACGGTAGCAACTCGCAACCAACGCTTAGGGGTTGTCAATCCCTTCACGGTCACTTACGAGAGTGAGATCTGATAGAGATAATATTTTTGGTATTTTTGGTATAAATATGCAAAGTAAAAAGTAAAATCAAAACAAGTAAAATAAAGTAATGGAGATTGATATGATGAGAATAGACCCCGGGGCCATAGGTTTCACTAGTGGCTTCTCTCAAGAGCGTAGATATTCTACGGTGGGTGAACAAATTACTGTTGAGCAATTGATAGAATTGAGCATAGTTATGAGGTTATCTAGGTATGATCATGTATATAGGCATCACGTCCGGTGAGAAGATCACGTTCCTGAAGGTTTCATTCCGTTTGGACTCCGTTTGATATTATGTTTCCTTGAAATACTGAAATAGGCAAAAAACAACAATTCCGGGCTAGGCCTCCAGTTAATAGGTTAGTCCCAAAAATAATATAAAAGTGGAAATAAAGCCCAATATAGTCCAAAACAGTAGATAAAGTAGCATGGAGCAATAAAAAATTATAGATACGTTGGAGACGTATCAGGCATCCCCAAGCTTTAATTCCTGCTCGTCCTCGAGTAGGTAAATGATAAAAAGAGAATTTTTGATGCGGAGTGATACTTTGGCATAATTTCAATGTAAATCTTCTTAATCATGGTATGAATATTCAGATCCGAAAGGTTCAAGACAAAAGTTCATATTGACATAACAATGATAATACTTCAAGCATACTAATTAAACAATTATGTCATCTCAAAATAACATGGCCAAAGGAAGTTCATCCCTACAAAATCATATAGTTAGGCTATGCTTCATTTTCATCACACAAAGATGTTCCCAACTTCTATACCCCCGATGAAAAGCCAAGCAATTGTTTCATACTCAAATAATGTCAAACTTTTTCAACCTTCACGCAATACATGAGCGCGAGCCATGGACATAGCACTATGGGTGGTATAGAATATGATGATGGGGATTGTGTGGAGAAGACAAAAAGGAGAAAGTCTCACATCAACGAGGCTAATCAATGAGCTATGGAGATGCCCATCAATTGATGCTAATGCAAGGAGTAGGGATTGCCATGCAATGGATGCACTAGAGCTAAGAATGCTCAACAAAAGAAAACTAGTGGGTGTGCATCCAACTTGCTTGCTCATGAAGACCTAGGGCATTTTGAGGAAGCCCATCATTGGAATATACAAGTCAAGTTCTATAATGAAAAATTCCCACTAGTATGAACAAGACAACTTATGAGACCCACTATATGAAAATCATGGTGCTACTTTGAAGCACAATATATGAGACTCACTACATGAAGAACAAGGTGCTACTTTGAAGCACAAGTGTGGAAAAAGAGATAGTAGCATTGCCCTTTTTATTTTCTCTTTTTTTGGGCCTTTCTTTTTTTCTTTTTGGCCTTTCTCTCTCTCTTTTTTGATTGGGCAATGCTCTAATAATGATGATCATCACACTTCTATTGATTACAACATAATGATTACAACTTGATACTAGAACAAGATATGACTCTATATGAATGCCTCCGGTGGTGTACCGGGATGGTGCAATGAATCAAGAGTGACATGTATGAAAAATAATGCATGGTGGCTTTGCCACAAATACGATGTCAACTACAAGATCATGCAATGGCAATATGACAAAAGTAAAGCATGTCATGATGATGATGATGGAAGTTGCATGGCAATATATCTCGGAATGGCTATGGAAATGCCATGATAGGTAGGTATGGTGGCTGTTTTGAGGAAGATATAGGGAGGTTTATGTGTGAAAGAGCGTATCATATCACGGGGTTTGGATGCACCGGTGAAGTTTGCACCAACTCTCAATGTGAGAAAGGGCAATGCACGGTACCGAAGAGGCTAGCAAATGGCGGAAAGGTAAAAGTGCGTATAATCCATGGACTCAACATTAGTCAAAAGAACTCATATAATTATTGCAAAAATTTAGAAGTCATCAAAAATCAAGTACTACGCGCATGCTCCTAGGGGGATAGATTGGTAGGAAAAGACCATCGCTCGTCCCCGACCGCCACTCATAAGGATGCACAAGCCAGGTACACTTCATGCTTCAAATTTGTTACACAACTTTAACCATACGTGCATGCTACAGGACTTGCTAACTTCAACACAAGTATTTCTCAAATTCACAACTACTCAACTAGCATGACTATGATATTATCACCTCCATATCTCAAAACAATTATCAAGCATCAAACTTATCTTAGTATTCAACCCACTAAAAAGAAAGTTTCACATATCTTGAATACCAAGTATATTAACATTAAGCAAATTACCATGCTATTAACGACTCTCAAAATAATCTAAGTGAAGCATGAGAGATCAAGTTTCTTTAAAACAAACCACCACTGTGCTCTAAAAGATCTAAGTGAAGCACTAGAGCAAAAATTATCACGCTCAAAAAGATATAAGTGAAGCACATAGAGTAAACTATCAAGCTCAAAAGATATAAGTGAAGCACATAGAGTATTCTAACAAATTTCAATTCATACATGGCTCTCTCAAAAGGTGTGTACATCAAGGATGATTGTGGTATACTAACAAGCAAAGACACAAATAATACAAGACGCTCCAAGCAAAACACATATCATGTGGTGAATAAAAATATAGCTCCAAGTAAATTACCGATGGAAGTGGACGAAAGAGGGGATGCCTTCCGGGGCATCCCCAAGCTTTGACTTTTTGGTGTCCCTGGATTATCTTGGGGGTGCCATGGGCATCCCCAAGATTAGGCTCTTGCCACTCCTTGTTCCATAATCCATCAAAAGAATTCACCCAAAACTTGAAAACTTCACAACACAAAACTCAATAGAAATCTCGTGAGCTCTGTTAGAGAAAGAAAACAAAAGACTACTTTAAGGTACTGTAGTGAACTTGTTCTTTATTTGTATTGGTGTTGAACCTACTGTATTCCAACTTCTCTATGGTTTATAAACTATTTTACTAGCCATAGATTCATCAAAATAAGCAAACAACACACGCAAAACAGAATCTGTCAAAAACAGAACAGTCTGTAGTAATCTGTTACTAACGCAAACTTCTGGAACCCAAAAAATTCTACCAAAATTAGACGACCTGGGAAATTTGTTTATTGATCAGCAGCAATTGGAATCACGTTCTGGTGATTTTTGACAATTCGGGCACTGAGCGCAAAGATTCTGGAAATTACAGCAAGATCAAATAACTATCTTCCAAGAAGATCTAATAGGTTTAACTTGGCACAAACACTAATTAAAAGATAAAACCACATCTAAACAGAATCTAGATGGATTATTTATTCCTAAACAGAACCAAAAACAAAAAAACACAAAATAAAATTGGGTTGCCTCCCAACAAGCGCTATCGTTTAATGCCCCTAGCTAGGCATAAAAGCAAGGATAGATCTAGGTATTGCCATCTTTAATTTTCAACTTTTTAGCGGAGTCATGCTCGAATCCGGGGGGTTCTTCCCTCTTCCCTTCATACTCGGAAATTTTTAGATCTAAAGAATCCAACCGTTTATTGCAAAGAGTAATCAACATATTCATACGGTTAAGATTTCCGCTAATATTTTTAAGAGGCTCAAGAGACTTTTGTAAAATCTTTTGTTACTTCGCAAATCTTCTCAAACACTTGGGTTTCTTCCTGGGTAGGATGAGATCCTCCCTTTTGGGGTGGTGGTCCCACTATTCCCTCTATAATCTCATGCGCAATACCGGGATCAATATTAATGAAATTTCCCTTGGCCATGCAATCCAAGAGTTGTCTATGCGTCATGTTTAACCCAACATAAAAATTGCGAAGAAGAATTCTAAAGTTCACCTCTAGGGTGCACTTATGATAAGATTCCATCATCCTATACCAAGCATATTTTAAGTTTTCTCCTTGCCGTTGCTTGAAGTGAAGAACTTCAAACTCGGGAGACATAGGAGCGGATAAGGAATTCGACATAGCAACAGGTAAGAAAACTAACACACGAGCAAACAAAAGGCAAAGGGAAAAAGAGGAGGAGATTGGGAAAGAGAGGGCGAATAAAACGGCAAGGGTGAAGTGGGGGAGAGGAAAACGAGAGGCAAATGGCAAATAATGTAATGCGAGAGATAGAGATTGTGATGGGTACTTGGTATGTTGACTTTTGCGTAGGCTTCCCCGGCAACGGCGCCAGAAATGGCTCGTTGACGGGAGAGTAAATCTTGACTTGACTTGGCGTAGGCCTCCCCGGCAACGGCGCCAGAAATGGCTCGTTGACGGGAGAGTAAATCTTGACTTGACTTGGCGTAGGCCTCCCCGGCAACGCGCCAGAAATCCTTCTTGCTACGTCTCGAGCGAGCATTGGTTTTCCCCGAAGAGGAGGGGGTGATGCAGCACAGTAGCGTAAGTATTTCCCTCAGTTTTTGAGAACCAAGGTATCAATCCAGTAGGAGGTCACGCGCAAGTCCCTCGTACCTGCACAAAACGGTAGCAACTCGCAACCAACGCTTAGGGGTTGTCAATCCCTTCACGGTCACTTACGAGAGTGAGATCTGATAGAGATAATATTTTTGGTATTTTTGGTATAAATATGCAAAGTAAAAAGTAAAATCAAAACAAGTAAAATAAAGTAATGGAGATTGATATGATGAGAATAGACCCGGGGGCCATAGGTTTCACTAGTGGCTTCTCTCAAGAGCATAGATATTCTACGGTGGGTGAACAAATTACTGTTGAGCAATTGATAGAATTGAGCATAGTTATGAGGTTATCTAGGTATGATCATGTATATAGGCATCACGTCCGGTGAGAAGATCACGTTCCCGAAGGTTTCATTCCGTTTGGACTCCGTTTGATATTCTGTTTCCTCGAAATACTAAAATAGGCAAAAAACAGCAATTCTAGGCTGGGCCTCCGGTTAATAGGTTAGTCCCAAAAATAATATAAAAGTGGAAAATAAAGCCCAATATAGTCCAAAACAGTAGATAAAGTAGCATGGAGCAATCAAAAATTATAGATACATTGGAGACGTATCACTGGACCATGAATTTCCAGTGGGATTCAAGCCCGTAAAAATAGAGGCGTACGACAGAACAATAGACCCTGGGGTCTAGATCGAGGATTATATCCTCCACATACACATGTCCAGAGGAGATGACCTCCACGCCATAAAATACTTACCCCTCAAGCTTCAAGGGCCAGCCCAGCATTGGCTCAAAAGCCTTCCCGAAAACACCATTGGAAGTTGGGAAGAGCTTGAGGATGCTTTCCGGGCAAATTTTCAAGGGACCTATGTCCGCCCTTCGGATGCAGACGATCTCAGTCACATAATCAACAGCCCGGAGAGTTAGCCCGGAGAGTCAGCCCTGAAATTCTGGAACAGATTTCTTACTAAAAAGAATCAGATAGTCAACTGTCCGGACGCCGAAGCCCTAGCTGCTTTTAAGCATAACGTTCGAGATGAATTGCTCGCCAGACACCTCGGCCAAGAAAAGCCAAGAACAATGGCCGCATTAACAAGCCTCATGACCCGCTTTTGCGCAGGAGAGGACAGCTGGTTGGCAAGATGTAGCACCAGCGACCCAAGTACATCCGAAGTTGGGGATGGAAACGAAAAACCCCGACGCAGCAAGGACCAGCGCCGGAATAAGAGAAACAGCCCAAAGATCACGGCGGTCAACGCCGGATTCAAAAGCTCGCAGCAGAATCAGAGAAAGCCGCCCCTCAAGGATAACAGGGACGAGCTATCCAACTTAAACAAAATCTTGGACAAGATATGTCAAATACACAGTACTCCCGGGAAGCCTGCGAACCATACCCACAGAGATTGTTGGGTTTTCAAGCAATCCGGCAAACTCAACGCCGAACACAAGGGGCTCGACACACCAAGTGAGGACCATGACGAACCCCACAAGCAGAGCACCAGGAAACAAAAGGATTTCCCACAAGAAGTCAAAATAGTAAACTTACTTCACGTGACGAACAGAATGGCGCCAACAGAGATACGCGCCATACGTCCTATCCCAAAGGAGTCTCGCCAATGGTTGTTAAAACTGATCACCTTTGATCATCAGGATTACTCTAGAAGTATCCGGAACGTAGGCTGGACTGCCTTGGTATTAGATCCAATAATCGGCGGACTCCACTTTACAAATGTGTTGATGGACGGCGGCAGTGGTCTAAACCTGTTATACCAGGACACAATCCGCAACATGGGGATAGACCCAACAAAAATTCGCCATAGCAAAACCTCCTTTCAAGGGGTAACGCCAGGCCCGGATGACCGTTGCTTGGGTTCTCTCCGGCTAGAAGTTATGTTTGGCTCCCCTGATAACTTCCGTCGCGAACAGCTAACTTTCCACATCGCCCCATTCTCAAGTAGCTATCAAGCACTGCTGGGACGCGAAGCTTTCACCCGCTTTAACGCAATACCGCATTACGCATCTCTTACGCTTAAGATGCCCGGTCCACGAGGCATCATCACATTAAAGGGAAAACATTGAGTGTTCCTCCCGCGCGGAAGACAGTGCGGCTGCCTTGACAGCCCCACAATAAAGCGGCTTCACCAGCCAAAGCACCTAAACAGGTCGTCAAGACCACGGACACGGCTAGACGAGTCCGGCATAAACATACAAGTGATAAAGGCTTAATAGCCATATACCCCTGTACTAGGGGCTCCGCGCATATAAAACAAGAGACAATAAAGCTCAATTTTATCCATTTCAATTTATACTTTGTTTATTTAGTATAACTCATGTTCGGCACGATCTTTCTTCAACTAAGTTCCTCTCTTTTACAGATGAACACCATGCTACGCCCGTCCAGGATACGGCACAACGGAGACACAGGCGCAAACGTGCAGCAGGGACCCGTTCCAAGGATTCTTTTCAGATTAAGACCCTGCGTAAACCTTTTTTACTGTATCTTGTTGATACACATCCCCTGGTTTCTTGGTATAACCAAGGAGGAGGCTGGCGTTTTGGCATGTGGCCACGTCAGAGTTTTGTGTGTACCTGGACACTAGGGGCTTATTACTAAGGGTGTTACCCCGCCCGCCCTCATAAAGACCGAATACCTTAGGGAGTGTTCGGCTTCACGAGTTTGGCCTTATATGCATCAGCTCTGAATCATGTCTTTGGTCAAATGTTGGGTTTGCCCGGCTCCTGTGTTTTGCTACCTTACGTTCCGCTCTATCGGCTAAGGTGGCACTAGGAGAACTACTGCGATTGTGCCCCGGTTCGGCCAGGCGAGCACCTCAGTAGAGAAAGCCGAAAACTGACTGTCATGATATAGCGTGAGACTGGTCAACCACTCGATGACTTACCGGAATATTTAGGATTTATCCGCATTAACGGAGGGCCGCTTCTCGGCCAGGCACATACGCGCCCCGAAATCGGGCGAGTGCAGGTGCCACCAGGGGCTATATAAGTAGCCTCACTGTCAAACTCCTATTGCTAAGTGAAAGTGATAAAGCATCATAGTCCAATTGCCTAGTTCGCTGCGCTATCACCTCCTTTGTAGGACCAAGACGTTGGATCAAGTGTGAAAATGCACCTTCTGCGAACACCCCCGCATTATGTGCGTGGGGGTTGAAGCCGACGACTGCCATCTTTCAGATTATATATACATATATGCTAAACGGCCGCACAGGAGGTATTATAATACTTGCAGGCACAAGTATAAAAAGCTTCTACAATTTATCAAAATATTGTTTTACAATAATATATGCTATTCAAATATAGTATCCTTCGAGCATTGCGTCTCTATTAAGCGAGCGCCTTGCAGAACTTCCTGAAAATAGTGCTCGGCAGGTACTCGGCTTCCATCCGAGTCTGGGGATGCAATAGCGGTGGCCTCCATTTCCGCCCAGTATGTCTTGACACGGGTGTCGTGGGTTTGTCACGGCAGATGTTCTCATGAAAGGACTTAGTCGTGGAGCCATCGCTACGGGTTAGCTTAAAGGGGTTAAACCGGACAAAGGGACACGGGAGTTTATACTAGTTCGGCCCCTTCGATGAAGGTAAAAGCCTACGTCTAGTTGTGATTGGTATTGCTAGGGGTTCGAAGGCTAGGGAGCGAATCCGCTTTGTCTGGCTCTTGAGTTGTTCTCTCCCCTTGAACCGCCGCTGGGTCACCCCTTTATATACTCAGGAGAACCCCGGCCGGTCTACAGAATCCCGAGGCTGGCTCATACAAGTGTCCGCCTCGGTCTCCTCTTTCCTATCTTACAATGCAAGTTTATACAATCATGGCGGTTTACTACCATGGGCCCTAAATCGCCTGCGGGCTCTGGGCCTCTAAGCCTTATCCGTAAAGCGCCATCTTCTGGGTTTCCTTGGGCTTCAGTATAGGTGAAGGTGAACCGGCCCCTCCTGGGCGGTTTACCCTTAGTGGTTATATCCTCAACATTAGGCCCCAGATTGATTTGAACCTGTTCATGTCAATCTTCAATCCTTAGAAAAACTACCTGAATTTCTAACAATTCTCGTAAACCGCCATATTGTCTTCTCCCTGTGAACTTTGGTGAACCGCCATGACGTCATCTTCTGTCACTGTAGTAAATCATTGTGACGTCATCCCTGTATAAAAAGATTTATGAAGATTCCCTTCTCTTTAATTAATTCCCGAAGATCGAGGCGACAGCTGCATCCTCTTTTGCCGCTTCAGACTCCTCAATTTTCACGCCTGCTGTTTTATCCCACTTCCCTTATAAATAAGACCGGGGCGCCTTCCATTCCCCCCCTTTCCTATTCGCATCGTCTTCCTCCTCGCGACCCGAAGACCTCAAGCATCGCCGCCACCGCCGTCGTCGATCTTCCAGTGTGCACCAACTAGGCCGCTGCATCACCCTGTTCGTACCAGATCTCTTGAGATACTCCGTCGCTGCGTGTCCCTGGTAAATACCCCTTTCGTTTACTTGTTAAATCTACATTAGGGTTTCGAAATTTCTTCGGTGTTCGTCAGTGTTCATCAGTACTTTTTCTGCTTTTCCTTTAGCATCTTACTGAATCTAGCCAGGCCTGATAGTTTCCCCTTGCGGCTGGATCTGTAGCTTTAATCTGCCGTACTACAACATCTTACTGTCCCTGTATAAATCCTTATCTGAACCTTCTCTGTTCTGTTTAACACCATTGTAGGGCTCAGAAAAATTTGTTTTTTCAACAACGGTAGATCCAAAATTATATCACCATCTTGTGAAACTTGTTTCCGCAACACTTAGCAAATTTTCATATTGGGTTGTGCCTCCCAAGGGCGGTTTAATCTTTAGTAATTGATAATCCGTCATATGTCATTAGCCCTCTCTTAAACCGCCATCTAGACTCGAATAGCAATGCCTGGTTCACTTCATACGTATACCTTGAATTGCCGGCTTAACAGTGACAAACACATATGAACCGTCAATCATAAACCGTCCATTTTCCTTTTACAGACTTAGTAAGATGATGAAGCAATTCGCTGCTTGCAACTGGGTTCCATCTCGGATCACAGAAACGCAAATCAATGGATATGTCACCACAGGCGCTTTAGCTTCAAAAAATGTCCTCCATTGGCGAGTTCCTGGCCCTGAGTGCCCTCCTGAGCCTCAAGATGGAGAAGTGATTGTGTTCATGCAACGTTTAGCTCGAGGTTTAGTCCTCCCGGATCAAAAAATTTCGGGGATGTTCTTGCCATCTTCCAACTTCATCCTCAAGACATTGGACCAAATTCTGTGTCCAACATATGTGATTTCCAAGTATTCTGCGAGGTTTACCTGCAAGAAGAACCAACTGTCGATCTCTTTCAAGATCTCTTTCACTTAAACCGCCGGATTGAATTTTCTAACGGACCCAATACTGAACTTGGTGGTGTGTCGATCCAAAAGAGGAAAGAGGTTGAATTTCCTCACGCCAAACTTCACAGCCATCCAAAAGACTGGAACCAAACTTGAGAATACTGCCCCTGCTAAAGAGAATCCTTTACCGGGCTACCATCCGCACCGGCTCAGCAATAATCACCCTTTACCTAGAGATTGTCTGCCAAAGACCGACAAGCCTATGCACCTCAACTCGCCAAACTCCGGGCTTTCCTTGCCAACAGTTTAACTGGTGTTGATCTCGTCTGCTGTTGGATTTCATGGTTCATTCTACCTTTAAGCCGCCACCCTAGATTGATGTTTGAATATAATGGCAACACCAATGATCCACAACGGTTTAATGAAATAGAACTGAATGATGATGAAGTCACTGAAGGTATAAAGAAAATACTTGACGAACCGCTCACCGTATGTACTCAAATTGGTCTGCGCCCTTTTTATGCCTCCAACAAACCGCTAGCGGTAAAGACTTTAACCTTGTACTTTTCCTGATCCTTCTCCGCTTTAACACTGCTATAATAACCCTTTGTGCAATCTCGCAGGCCAGTAGCTCCTTCTGGAAAAGGAAATCTCAAGAAAAAGGGGCTAAGGCTCCTCGTGTTAAGACCAAGGTCATTAAGAGAGCTGCCAAAAAGAAAACTGCTGAGTCTTCGGAACCACCAGAGGATGTCGGTGACTCGGCTGAAGAGGTAAAGTTTGACTCCCTTGACTTCTATTCATATATTTTACTGATAATGATTACTCCTAGGATGATGCGGAGGCCAGCCATGCAGATCATGTTGAGGTAATTTGTCTTTCTGACTCAGAACTTGTGCCGGTTCAACGATTTCGCCGTGCAGATCGGAAAGTGAAATGCTCTCACCCTGTTGCTCATTTGGATCAAAAACTTTCTTTGAAGACACAGCAAACCGAAGGGCGTCGCACAACCCGACACAGTGGTCAACATGTCACTTCTTCCGGTTCACGTCGTCCAGAGGTTGCTTGTTCTCCTGAAAAACGTTATCTTTTGAAAGGTTTCTTCCGATGCCCTCTCAATCCATCTGATTCAAATTACCAGGTATCTTCTAATTCGTCTGGCGGTTCATCAACCACTCAGCTGCCTCCACTAAAAACTGTCCCTGGGTAAGCATGCAGCCCTCCCTTCTCCTTCATAATTTGATTAATCATGCTAATCCTTGTTTTAATATTAGTGCCAAAGCTCGTCTGAGTAACAAGGCTAAGACTAGTGCCCCTACCGGCGAAGTCGAACCGGAGGAAACTCCTGAAAATCCTGATAAAAATCTTGATAATATCATGGATGATTCTATCCCGCCGGAGCCAGCTAACAACGCTGATCCACCGGGAGCTGATCCGGCCACACATGAGGGCACCTCAAGTCCACATGCTATACCTGCAAGTCCGGTTGTTGATCCACTGAGCTCAACAGTTAATCTGCCAAGCCCTGCTACCACTCCTAACCCAGCCAAAGATGATGACGTTATTGTTACTGGCACTGCTTATACCGCTCCGGGCAATCCAGTTATCTTGGCAAAACATACCGCCAAGGATGAGTTTACTTCTATGGGCAAGGGGAAGATGGAAGCTGACTTGTCAAAATATGCTAATCTTTCTGCCCAGGATCTTCATTCCGGATTCTTGAACCGGCTTTATACAAGCCGAGATAATGAAGCTGATTTGGTAAATCTGATGAAGGAACGCTATGAGGTAAACATTTTCATCCTTATCTTTGTATTTTCACTGCCTTGTATCTTGTAGCCCCAAGGGCCGGTTTAGCTTGTAAAGACAAACCGGGACTTTTGACTTTTAAGTTTTTGAACAAATATACATTAGCCCCCAAGTGCCAGGATTGAAACTTGTATTAATCCTCGGGACTTTGAATAAGCAGTAGGAAAGAAGCAATCCGCATTAACCCCCAAGTGCCAGGATTGAAACTTGTATTAATCCTCGGGACTTTGAATAAGCAGTAGGAAAAGAAGCAATCCGCATTAGCCCCCAAGTGCCAAGTGTATAACCAGTTGTATGCTTGGGACTTTTGATAAAATATTGATATGCTCCTCTGATTGTGGCAGGCTGATATAAACCATCAACAGACGTAAATTGCTGATCTTCAAGAGAGTATCAAATCCTATCAAGAAGAATCTTCTAAAGCCAAAGATGAGCTTCGAGCCGCTTTAACTTCCATGGAACGACTTAAGGAAGAATTCAAGACTGAACGTGCCAATTGGGACACTGAGTAGGATACATTGCTGAAACGGGCTGAAGACGCCGAGTCCACTCTTAAACCGGTGGCAGAAGAGCTTTCTGGGTTGAAGCGTCAAGTGAACGCCATGACCTCCGCAGTATTTGGTAAGTACTCCTAGCAAGGCATCTGAAATATCCATCTTGTAAGGTGCCGGTTGAAATATGAAATTCTTAAACCATTGCAGGTAGCCGCATTACTCATCTGGGCTCAGATGTACGGATGAAGCTGAAAGCAGCATATACTCTGCTTGAACAACTATACGCCGATGCTCAACGGGTTATCTGCGCAGCATCCTACGATAATCCGGCCCCAACACTGATCAAGGACACTCTGGCAAGGTTGTCCATGGCACCAGCATAGATAGAAGAGGTAAAACGATCTGCTGCCAGGGCTGGCGCTTTGTTGGCACTCACCCGAGCCAAGGCCTGGATAGCCGACTTGGATCCGATTGACCTTGCCAAAGGTTTTCCAAGCACACAAGAAAACGGGGCAGATTTTGATGATGAAGCCCTTAAAAAGTGACAAGGGAAATGCGTCCTCTGACGAGTCAGCTGGCAGAAGATGCTAACTTGACTGTTCACCGGTCTTATTATGATGCCAACAACAAATGGGTTAATGATGTCATGTCGGAAGCGCAAAATCTTATTCCGCCAATCGGTAAGCACACTTATGCCCCTGACATTGATCCATCGGAACTTATCAGTGAAGAAGCTATCTTTCAGGCCTTAACCCGGATTGACTGGACCATCGCAAACTTCCAGCCGCTAGGTGGGGAGGAGGAGGCTGATCCGACACCAAATGACCCATCAACTTCACATCAACATGGTAATGAGGCTTGATCCGGCAATCAGAGTGATGCTCCATAAACTTTGTTCTGTTGGAAACACCATACTTTGGGCCTTCAAGCGCCTTGTAATAGGCTAGTGAAAATACTTTAATCCGTTGCCATCGTGCACTGGGATACACTTTGCGTTGATCCGTCATGATAATTTCAGTACTGGCTTATGTATTTTCACAATATTATGAAATCCCTGTGTCTGCATAAGAAAAATCTGTCCGAGCGGTTTACCACCGGACGGGTCAAAATACCCAACACAACTTGGTAAGCAACTATGGTTGCAGGAACAATAAATCATACCTGTGATACGAAACATTGCTGTTGGTTTACCAATTGTGATTTTAAGAAGGGTGAAAACCCAACTTCCACCATGCCATGCTGGTATATATGATATAGAACCGGGTTGTGATGAACACCGGACGATTGCTGGAGACAAGGTGTCAAAGCCAGACCGGTTTGAAGGATGCCGTGTTACCTTCAATTATATGCTTTAACAGAAGATCCGTAAGCCATACTGGGTTAAGAAACACCGGTTTAACATAAACCTTACGAAAAAACAAAAACTTGGCAAGAAGCAAACAAAAACCATGGTCAAGGCTTTTCAAGGGCTGCCAGGCCCAAATCGAGGCTTTTCATTTTCTGCCAGGCCACTGAGTTAAACCATTTTGACAAAGCCTTTTAAGATGGCCCTCCAACTAACCAATCATCATTTTAACTTTGACAAGTTCAGGGTCTCAATGAGAGTAACTGTCAAACGTTCGACGGGTCGTGCCAGGATTACCTGGATAGGAGTGGCTTACTTGATGAAGGCAGGTTAACCCGGGGTTTTAGGTGAATACACCAGGCTTCCAAGTCGTGGGTCGATACCCGGCTACAAGGGTCCTTTCAAACTCTTTGGTATTTGACACAAAGAGCCCCCAAGTAACCTTGTGAGATGTGCTCAATGGGTGCCTATGTTTGAGTCGTGCTTTGAGCAATCAAACTCTCTTTGGCCCCTTGGGTGTGAAGCTCCCAAGCTAGGTGGTGGCATGGTAGCCGGGCTAATAGGTAGTACTTCGCTTTATTAGCTGAAGCCCCCAAGTTAACAGATATTTGAAGAAAAAATGGCGGAGACCCTGCTTAATAGCAAGGATGCCAGTTTATTATATTGATCATAATATATACATTGTTGAAATATGTACATAAGAAAAGCTTGTGGCTTCAAGTGTAATAAGGCCGTAGGAGAGCTATGTTCCATGGCCGCCGGGTCTCCTCCTCAGAGCTACGTGAGTCTTCTCGAACGTCAATGAGGTAGTATGATCCGTTGTGCAGATTTTTGCTGACCACAAAGGGCCCTTCCCAAGGTGGGGATAACTTGTGCATATCAGTCTGGTCTTGAATGAGCCGAAGTACCAAATCGCCTTCTTGAAAGGTTCTTGTCTTAACCCGGCGGCTGTGATAACACCGCACGTCTTGTTGATAAACCACCGACCGAGCCAAATCCATGTCCCATTTCTCATCTAACAGGTCCAGCGCCTCTTGGTGTGCTCGCTTGTTGTCTGCTTCAACATAATTCATGACCCGGGGCGAGTCGTGACGAATATCACTTGGGAGGACAGCTCAGCCCTGTAAACCATGAAAAAGGGTGTATATCCCGTAGATCGGTTTGGGGTGGTATTTATACTCCATAACACAGATGGTAATTCTTCCACCTAACAACCCGGCGTCCGCTTCAAAGGGACCATAAGCCGAGGCTTGATACCCTTCAGGATCTCTTGATTCGCCCTCTCAGCTTGACCATCAGACTGGGGGTGAGCCACGAACGCTACATCAAGCCGAATGTGCTCTTGTTGGCAAAACTCCTCCATCTCACCTTTAGAAAGGTTCGTACCATTATTTGTGATGATGCTGTGTGGAAAGCCAAAATGGAAAATAATCTTTTTGAGAAATTGAACCGCTGTGGCTGCATCACATTTACTGATGGGCTCTGCTTCAACCCATTTGGTGAACTTGTCAATCGCCACCAACAGGTGGGTCTTCTTGTCCTTGGAGCGCTTAAAGGGTCCAACCATATCAAGCCCCCAAGTAGCAAACGGCCAAGTGAATGGAATCATGCATAACTCTTGAGCCGGAACATGAGCTCGACGTGAAAATTTCTGACAAGCGTCACACCACTTTACCAAGTCTTCCGCATCAGAATGAGCTGTCAACCAGTAGAACCCATGTCGGAAAGCTTTAGCCACCAAGGATTTTGAACCGGCATGGTGACCGCAATCCCCTTCATGGATTTCACGTAGAATCTCTTGTCCTTCTTTAGGAGAAACACAACGTTGGAATACGCCTGAAATGCTAGAACGGTGTAACTCGCCATTGTGAACAACCATAGACTTGGACCGCCGGACTATCTGTCTGGCGAAAAGTTCGTCATCTGGTAATTCGCCCTGGTTCAGATCGCCAAATATGGAACCGTCCAATCCGGAGTGGCATGTAAAGCGGCTACCAACTGGGCCTCCGGATCAGGAAAAGCTAAATCCTCCTCTCTAGGCAACTTTACAGATGGGTTATGCAAGATATCTAGAAAGGTATTGGGTGGTACCGGTTACGTTGAGATCCCAGCCGGCTTAGAGCATCTGCTACTTCATTCTTGCGCCGGTCGATGTGTTCCACCTGATAATCCTTAAAGTGACCTACTACAATATCCACCTCGCGCCTATAAGCCGCCATGAGTGGGTCCTTTGAATCCCAAGTACCAGAAACTTGCTGAGCCACCAGATCAGAATCTCCAAAGCATCGAACCCGGCTTAAGTTCATTTCCTTAGCCACATGAAGGCCGTGGAGTAAGGCCTCATACTCTGCTGCATTGTTAGTACAAGGAAACATTAAGCGGAGAACATAACAAATCTTATATCCTCAAGGGGAAGTGAGGACAACCCCAGCCCCCGAGCCTTCAACTGCCTGGATCCATCAAAGTGAATGGTCCAGTATGTATTATCCGGTTTGTCCTCTGGTGCCTGTAACTCGGTCCAATCATTGATGAAGTCAACAAGCGCCTGAGATTTGATGGCTGTTCGGGGCGTATACTTCAAACCATGGGGACCAAGCTCAATTGCCCACTTCGCAACCCGGCCAGTTGCTTCTCTATTCTGGATTATATCGTCCAAAGGAGCAGAACTAACCACTGTGATAGGATGGCCTTGAAAGTATTGCTTGAGCTTCCTACTTGCCATAAAAACTCCATACACTAGCTTCTGCCAATGCGGATATCTTTGCTTTGATTCGATCAGTACCTCACTGATATAATAAACTGGTCGTTGAACCGGATATTCTTTTCCAGCCTCCTTACGCTCAACCACAATCACCACACTGATCACTCAGGCATTGGCAGCCACGTACAACAATAGAGGCTCATTATCAACCGGAGCAGCGAGGAATGGCGGTTCAGCCAGCTGCCGCTTCAAATCCTCAAATGCCGCATTGGCGGCGTCACTCCAGACGAATTTATCTGTCTTCTTCAACATCTGATACAGGGGAATCACCTTCTCTCCCAAACGGCTGATAAACCGGTTGAGGGCTGCAATCCGGCCCGCCAGACGCTGAACATCATTGATACACGCCGGTTTAGCCAAGGATGTGATCGCTTTGATTTTTTCCGGATTGGCCTCAATACCTCTGTTGGACACAAGAAAGCCCAAGAGCTTGCCTGCCGAAACGCCAAAAACGCATTTGTCTGGGTTGAGCATCATTTTGTAAACCCAAAGATTGTCGAACGTCTCCTTGAGATCATCTATCAAGGTTTCCTGCTTTCTGGACTTCACCATAATATCATCCACATAGGCATGCACATTACGCCTGATCTGCTTGTGAAGACAATTTTGCACACAACGCTGGTAGGTTGCTTGGGCACTCTTGAGCCCAAAGGGCATAGAAACATAGCAGAAGGCTCCAAAGGGAGTGATGAAGGTTGTCTTCTCCTGGTCCTTAACTGCCATTTTAATCTGATGATAACCTGAATAAGCATCCAGGAAACTCAGGCACTCACAACCCGCCGTCGCATCAATGATCTGATCAATACGCGGGAGAGCGAAAGGATCTGCCGGGCAGGCCTTATTCAAATCAGTGTAGTCCACACACATACGCCAAGTGCCGTTTTTCTTAAGGACAAGCACCGGATTAGCCAACCATTCGGGATGAAACACTTCGACGATAAACCCAGCTGCCAGTAGCCGGGCTACCTCTTCACCAATGGCCTTGCGTCTTTCTTCATTAAAACGGCAAAGGAACTGCTTGACCGGTTTAAACTTAGGATCAATATTGAGAGTGTGCTCAGCGAGTTCCCTCGGTACACCTGGCATGTCAGAAGGTTTCCATGCAAAGATGTCCCGGTTCTCACGGATGAACTCGATGAGCGCGCTTTCCTATTTCGGATCCAGATTGGCACTGATACTAAACTGCTTGGATGAATCACCAGGGATGAAGTCAACGAGTTTAGTCTCATTAGCTGGTTTGAACGTCAGGGCCGGGTCATGCTCGGTTGTGGGCTTCTTCAGAGGGGTCATGTCCGCTGGATCAACATTGTCCTCATAGAATTTCAGCTCCTCTGTAGCACAAACCGATTCAGCATAGGCCGCTTCACCTTCCTCGCAATCCAAAGCGATCTTTCGACTTCCATGTACTGTGATCGTCCCCTTATAACCCAGCATTTTGAGTTGTAAATAGACATAACAGGGTCTCGCCATGAATTTCGCGTAAGCCGGCCGTCCAAATAGCGCGTGATATGGGCTCTAAATTTTCACCACCTCAAAGGTCAATGTTTCAGACCTGGAATCATGCTCATCTCCAAACACGACTTCCAAAGCAATCTTTCCAACAGGGTATGACGATTTACCTGGTACTACACCATGAAAAATAGTGTTTGACGGTTTAAGATTCTTATCTATCAACCCCATGCGACGGAAAGTCTAATAGTACAGGATGTTGATACTGCTCCCTCCATCCATCAGAACTTTGCTAAACTTATAGCCCCCACCTGAGGTGCCACCACCAAGGCTAGTTGACCCGGATTGTCAACCCGGGGCGGGTGATCCTCTCTGCTCCACACAATGGGCTGCTCCGACCATCGTAGATAACGTGGCACGGCCGGTTCAAAAGTATTAACTGCCCTCTTGTGAAGCTTCTGATCCCGCTTGCATAGGCTAGTAGTGAACACATGATACTGTCCGTTGTTCAACTGCTTGGGGTGACTTTGGTAACCTGACTGTTGCTGATTCCCTTGGTTATTCTGCTGGTTATTACCATGGTTGTTCTGATGGCCCTGGTTATTCTGAAATCCAGAGCTTGAACCGCCGCCCCCATGGAAACCTGGACCTGAACCGCCCGGCGGATCCTGATCATATCGGTATAGATCAGAGTTTTTGAACTCCCTCATTATGTGACAATCCTTCCAAAGATGTGTGGAAGGGGCCTCCTTGGTTCCATGCTTCGGGCAGGGTTGGTTTAACAAACACTCCAGATTCATCCCTCCACCACGCTGGGGTGGTTTACCTTTGCGACGTTGCATATTTGTGTTAGCCATAAAGTCTGAACTATTCGCTTTACGCTTACCATTATTCCCATGGCCTCCTTGGTTGTGGTGCTGCCCTTTTGCACCGCTGTTCTTCTTTCCCTTCTCCGATTTGTCCTCCTCTGAATCCGAATCCTTGGTATTATCTGAATCTGCATATTTAACCAAAGCGGCCATGAGTGTTGACATGTCATTGCAGTGACGTTTGAGCCTTCCCAACTTCTGTTTCAATGGTTTGAAACGGCAATTGCCCTCTAATGTTAACACTGCGGTGTCTGCATTGATACGATCTGATGAATGCAAAATTGCCGAGACCCATTTGACCCAATGGGTCGTGGACTCTCCTTCCTCTTGGACACAAGCGGCCAGATCTACGATCGACATTGGCTGCTTACACGTATCCTTAAAGTTCTGGATAAACCGGTGCTTCAGTTCGGCCCATGATCCAATAGAGTTGGTCGGCAAGCTCTTCAACGAAGTGCGAGCTGTTCCTTCCAACATCATGGTAAAATATTTAGCACACACCGCCTCATCCACATCTAACATCTCCATTGCCATCTCATAGCTCTCCACCCACGCCTCTGGCTGCAAATCGGCGGTGTAATTTGGTACCTTACGAGGTCCCTTGAAATCCTTGGGTAGTCGCACATTACGCAATGCGGGAGTTAAACACGGTACCCCTAGGGAACTGAACATCACCCCTGGCTCCACGGAGGCAGTGGGGTGAACCGGAGTATGTTGTCATGCTTCGTGTCGAGCTGTCAACTCGGCCTCTCGACGTGCACGGCCGTGGTCCACAACATCTTGTGCCTTAGCACCTCCCTCGGCCGGGTTGTTCCCCCATGGCGAATTTCAGTGGCGTGCACTACTGGACACGGCCGGTTCGTCTTCCACATGTCTGCTATAACTCCGGCTTGGACGGGGAGTGGAATGAATCCTCTCACGGCTGTGTGAATATGCTTGCTGTTGATTTAGTGCTGTCTGAAGGAGATCCCTGGCCCGACGCGCTTCCACTGCAACTGGTGACTCGCCGTCGGTTGAGAGGGCCGCCAGATGCGAAGCGGCGGCCACAATGTTGTCCAACGGGTTGGAATAATGCCTGGGCGGCATTGATGGTACAACATTGTTCTAGCGAGGCAGGTCCGTCGTGCGCGCTGAACCGGCGCTCCTGCTCCCGGCACCCCCTCCCGGTTTAGCATGGGTTGGTTACCAGCTCCTGCACCTAGCGTGTTGAAAAGATTCTGCGGCTCATAAACCGACGGGAGATGTGATCGGTACCTTCTTCTCATGACCTCCTCCGAAGCATTCTGATCTAGTCTAATCCGATAAGCCTGTGCTTCCAACTCGGCCCACTCCGTAGCCATCCTGGCGTTCTCTGCTGCCAGGTCCGCTTTAGCCTGGGCTATATGATCTTTCACTTTTAGAATCTCCGCATCGTGTTGATCCCTAGCTGCTGCGTCTACCTCTGCGGACATCAGTGCCGCCAGAGCGTCGAACAAATCAGATAAGACTTGGGCCGGAGGCGGCGCCGAGCTTCCTGCCCCTGCTGGTGTGGTCGTCGTTGAACCAGAGAGCACTGCTACGGCGGTAGATGAATGAGGCGCCGATCGTGTGCCGGTCATGAAGATGGTGGCCCAGTTTGGCAGACCGGGGGAATCCGGAATACTGTTGCCCTCGGATCCTCCCTCAATATGGCCGTCCTGCAACTGGTAAAGCGACTCGGTTTCCCCAGAAGACTCGTCATCAGAGCAGACTACGGTTTCTCCATCGGAGACCGGTCCGTCCTCGTACCCCGATCCATGGACGACACCTACAAAAACATGCCTTGCCTCGGGCTGAACCAGCGAAGGACTTGCACGCCGAGCCATTTCGATGATGTCGGTGCAGATGTCCGGCTCGGGGGCCGGTTCGCCGATCTTGCCGATGAAGACGTGAATCCCACCAAAGGGGACACGGTACCCATATTCGATTGAATCGGCCTCGGGACCCCGTCCTACGTTGTCGATGTAGAGCTTTCCACGGCGACTCTTTGTCATCCGGCCCATGGCGTATCCCTTGAGTCCATCGAAGCTGCCCTTCAAGAACTCAAAACCACCGTGCGATAGTCGCACGGTGGGCGCCAACTGTCGTGGGTTTGTCACGGCAGATGTCCTCGTGAAAGGACTTAGTTGTGGAGCCATCACTATGGGTTAGCTTAAAGGGGTTAAACCGGACAAAGGGACACGGGAGTTTATACTAGTTCGGCCCCTTTGATGAAGGTAAAAGCCTACGTCTAGTTGTGATTGGTATTGCTAGGGGTTCAAAGGCCATGGAGCGAATCCGCTTTGTCTGGCTCTCGAGTTGTTCTCTCCCCTAGAACCGCCGCTGGGTCACCCCTTTATATACTCAGGAGGACCTCGGCTGGTCTACAGAATCCCGAGGCTGGCTCATACAAGTGTCCGCCTCGGTCTCCTCTTTCCTATCTTACAATGCAAGTTTATACAATCATGGCGGTTTACTACCATGGGCCCTAAATCGCCTGCGGGCTCTTGGCCTCTAAGCCTTATCCGTAAAGCGCCATCTTATGGGTTTCCTTGGGCTTCAGTATAGGTGAAGGTGAACTGGCCCCTCCTGGGCGGTTTACCCTTAGTGGTTATATCCTCAACAACGGGTAAGAGCCACCCGCGCACCCTCTATGCATGCTGACCTCTTCATCGCATTGATATGCGGCGCCGCACCAAGGAACTGCTGCACCAAGTTGAAATAACTTTTCGGCTCTAGCCTCTCTGGCCACAGATGACTCATGACATACTTCATGGCGAGTCCGGACAACCTATTTAGCTCGGCCCATTCGGCCAAACAATCGGCTAATGACAGTGGACGCTCTGGATTGTGGAACTGCGACCAAAAGAGCTTTTCCACTTCGCGATCTTCCTGATCTCGGAAGTGTTCGGCTGCATCTACGTCACTCGCTGCCAAATCCAGATAGGTGTCCGCTGTACTCCACATCCGGTCTAACGGAGCATGTTTAGGATCACAGAACTTCCTCCGCAGCATAAAGGGCTTTCCAGCCGCGATCTCTCCGGCCTGACACAGCTCCTCCTTCATAGCTCTCATCGCAGAGCGAGCATCCTTGGCATCGGCAACGGCCTTCTCCAAGTCCGTCTGTTCTGCCTGATCTTCTTTTTTAAGAAGCTTGCAACGGTCAGCAGCGCTCTTCAGCTTCACAGCCATCTCGGCCATTTCCTTCTTGCTTTGGCAGTGAGCAGCTTGTTCGGCTTTCAGCTCTTCAATTGCCTTTCCGGCAGCCGCATCACTTTTCCTGGCTTGCTCCTTGGCTCGGGCAAGTTCCGTCCAAAGATTCTCCATGGCAGCAGCACCATCTGCATCAAGCGCACACATTGTAAGATACTGGCATAAAGCTCCTCTTACCAGGTGTCGCCGGAGTAATTACATACCTTGTGCCTCGTCAAGCCGCTTGTTGACAAGCGCGATGTCGGCATCTGCCACGTCAAGTTGCTGCTTTAGCTTGGCAAATTCATCAGTCCGGCTGGCCAGCCGACACTTCGCCACCTACGTATGAAGGTGGCATATTAGACCTGGGATTATGATCCTCTGCGCGCCGTCACTTTTGACAACGCACAGAGTCTCAGGGGCTACTATCTACACAGGGCGCATCTTATTTATGCGCAACTGCCCAAAAGGGGTACATTATTTCGTGTACCTCAAAACCTGTCAGTAAACTCCTGACAGCCTCGTGCAATCCGCTCTCCGCGGATGAAATCCTCTCAATCACCGTACCCATCAATGCACAGTGCTCCTCTGAGATAGATGCTCGCCCTAGCAAATCCTTCAGCTCCTCCGACCGCGCACCAGACAGTGTCGGACTCGTCCGATGGCCCTTTTTGAAGGCCGGACGCGGAGGGCTTTGGGGGCCATATGACTACCTTTCGGCCCTGCCGGATTCGGAGAAACCCTCCGCGACGATACCTCAGGGTCGCCCGCCTCGCAAGGCGGTATGGCAGGGGGAGGCGTTCTGCTCTCCATCATCTCCGGAAGAAGATCCCCCGAAGACGAGCTCTGCTGAGAAGGGCTAAGGTCCGAGATACAAGGTAAATTTTCGATTACTCTTCTCAGATATAACGCAAGGATTTCTCTCATTTCTTAAAAAGAAAAACTCCTCTCTACTTACGGCTCGGTGGAGGGCTGATCCCCTTGAGGGCATAATTCGGCCGAAGTATCCCCCGACGCAGGACCCTCTGACGAAGATTTCTTCTCCCGCTTTGAGGCCATGGTCTCCGGGTCGTCAGAGGCGGTCCTCTTCTTCCCCTGGGGAGAGGAATTTTTGATTCCTCCCTTCTGGACAACCTCCTTCGAGGAGGCTGTAGCTTCCTTGTCCCCTCCCTCGCTTTCCTTCGAAGGCACAACCTCCAACATCCTGACTAGCACGGGACCCGGCGTGGTCTCGGGGAGGGGGGCCGGACACCTGATTAGCTTTGCTTTCGCTATCCACTCCTGTTTAAATGACAACTCTTTTAGGGGCAATTTTATGATAAATATACAGATAGCGAGTCCGGGCAGAAGGCTACTTACTTGAGTATCCAGGTGATTGCAGCTCAGGCCTGCGTCCTCGGTCAAGTCCGGACACATTGCTTGTGATCCGAAGAACAATTTGTACATCTCCACGGGCGTTGCGCCCATGAAATGCTGGAGAGCTCATGGTCCCTCCGGATTGAACTCCCACAGGCGAAGGGGGCGACGTTTGCCGGGCAAGGCTCGGCGGATCAACATGACCTGCGTCACCACGACCAGGCTAATGTCTCTTTCTAAGAGATCTCGAATGTGGCCCTGCAACAAGGGCACATCCTTGGATGGCCCCCAGTCCAGTCCTTTATTGACCCATGACACTAGCTGTGGTGGGGGACCCGAGCGAAAGGCAGGTGGCGCCACCCACTTGGTGCCCCTGGGAACGGTGATGTAAAACCACTCTCGTTGCCATAAGCTAGACTCCTCTTGAAAAGAGCCCTCGGGCCATGGAGCACCAACATTCTTCCTTATAAAAGCACCTCCGCACTCCGTGTGCCGTCCCTCGATCATCTTCGGCTCTACTTTGAAGGTCTTGAGCCATAGTCTGAAGCGAGGAGTAATACGGAGGAAGGCTTCACACAGGACGATGAATAAGGAAATATGGAGGATGGACTCCGGAGCTAAGTCGTGAAATTCCAGCCCATAATAAAACATGAGCCCCCTCACGAAGGGATCCGTCAGGAAGCCTAGCCCCCAAAGGAAGTGAGACATGAACACCACACTCTCACCAGGCTTGGGAGTGGGAATGACCTGCCCTTGAGCAGGCAGCCTATGCCAGATTTCCCCGGTCAAGAACCTGGCCTCTCTCAACTTCAGCACTTCCTCCTCCGTGACGGAGGAGGGCATACATCGGCCTCGAAGGTCGGAACCGGACATTGTCGAAGGTCCGAAGCGCCTGAAATCTGGAGCCTTGGGTGTTGGAACTCGAGGCGAAGGGCGAACTCGTTTGAGATTGAAAGAAAGGAGTAAGGCCTTGGTCTCTTTATAAGAAGTTGAATACCAAGGGCCCTCCCCGTGACCGTTTGGGACTCACCTTTGATCGAGAAAACATACCAACGGGTACGGTTGGGTTACCCACGCCCGTATTGATGAGAATCCCGGAATAAGGGGACATGATCTCTGCTTTGACAAGACGTGCCAAGGAAACCGCCTCGCTAAACGCGCTGAGGTGGGACAGTAAAACGATTCGAATAAAGACTTTGCCGTGGTGTGATGTCACGCTATGGAATACGTCAGCAGATTAGATTTGTGTCAATATTATTCTCTCTATTGCAATATGTGGATACTTATTTTGCAGAGCCGGACACTATCTTTGTGTTCAAAATCTTCTATGAAGTACTTGGAGGAGGAACCCGCCTTGCAATGCCAAAGACAATCTGCGCGCCGGACTCGTCTTCATTGAAGCCTGGTTCAGGGGCTACTGAGGGAGTCCTGGATTAGGGGGTGTCCGGATGGCCGGACTATACCTTCGGCCGGACTCCTGGACTATGAAGATACAAGATTGAAGACTTCGTCCCGTGTCCGGAAGGGACTTTCCTTGGCGTGGAAGGCAAGCTTGGCGATACGGATATGTAGATCTCCTACCATTGTAACCGACTCTGTGTAACCCTAGCCCTCTCCAGTGTCTATATAAACCGGAGGGTTTTAGTCCGTAGGACGAACAACAATCATACCATAGGCTAGCTTCTAGGGTTTAGCCTCCTTGATCTCGTGGTAGATCTACTCTTGTACTACCCATATCATCAATATTAATCAAGCAGGAGTAGGGTTTTACCTCCATCAAGAGGGCCCGGACCTGGGTGAAAACATCGTGTCCCTTGTCTCCTGTTACCATCCGCCTAGACGCACAGTTCGGGACCCCCTACCCGAGATCCACCGGTTTTGACACCGACAATCAATCTCATAATTCATCACATCCTTTTGGCCATATCACATCACACGGCACATGCTGCAAAAACAAGTTAGACGTCCTCTAATTGTTGTTGCAAGTTTTTACGTGGCTGCTATAGGTTTCTAGCAAGAACGTTTCTCACCTACGCCAAAACCACAACGCGATATGCCAATTTCTATTTACCCTTCATAAGGACCCTTTTCATCGAATCTGATCCGACTAAAGTGGGAGAGACAGACACCCGTTAGCCACCTTATGCAACTAGTGCATGTCAGTCAGTGGAACCAGTCTCACGTAAGCGTACGTGTAAGATCGGTCCGGGCCGCTTCATCCCACGATGCTGCCGAATCAAGATAAGACTAGTAATGGCAAGTAAATTGACAATATCGACGCCCACAACTGCTTTGTGTTCTACTCGTGCATAGAAACTACGCATAGACCTAGCTCTGATACCACTGTTGGGGAATGTAGCAAAATTTTAAAATTTTCTACGCATCACCAAGATCAATCTATGGAGTCATATAGCAATGAGGGAGAGGGGAGTGCATCTACACACCCTGGTAGATCGCGAGCGGAAGTGTTCAAGAGAACGGGGTTGATGGAGTTGTACTCATCGTGATCCAAATCACCGATGACCTAGCGCCGAACGGATGGCACCTCCGCGTTCAACACACGTACGGTTGGGAAGACGTCTCCTTCAACTTGATCTAGCAAGGGGGAAGGAGAGGTTGATGGAGATCCAGCAGCACGACGGCGTGGTGGTGGAAGCAACGGTGATCTCAACAGGGCTTCGCCAAGCTCAGGGAGAGGGAGAAGTGTCACGGGAGGGAGAGGGAGGCGCCAGGGGCTAGGGTGCGGCTGCCCTCCCTCCCCCACTATATATAGGACCCCTAGGCGGGGGGGGGCGCCGGCCCTAGGAGATGCAATCTCCAAGGGGGCAGTGGCCAAGGGGGGTGGAGTGCCCCCCAAGCCAAGTGGGGCGCCCACCACCCCTAGGGTTTCCAACCCTAGGTGCAGGGGGAGGCCCATGGGGGGCGCACCAGTCCACTAGGGTCTGGTTCCCCTCCCACTTCAGCCCATGGGGCCCTCCGAGATAGGTGGCCCCACCCGGTGGACCCTCGGGACCCTTTTGGTGGTCCCGGTACAATACCGATTACCCCCGAAACTTTCCCGATGGCCGAAACTTGACTTCCTATACATAAATCTTCACCTCCGGACCATTCTGGAACTCCTCGTGACGTCCGGGATCTCATCCGGGACTCCGACAAACTTTCGGGTTACCGTATACTAATATCTCAACAACCCTAGCGTCACCGAACCTTAAGTGTGTAGACCCTAGGGGTTCGGGAGACACGCAGACATGACCGAGACGACTCTCCGGTCAATAACCAACAATGGGATCTGGATACCCATGTTGGCTCCCACATGCTCCTCGATGATCTCATCGGATGAACCACGATGTCGAGGATTCAATCAATCCCGTATACAATTCCCTTTGTCAATCGGTACGTTACTTGCCCGAGACTCGATCGTCGGTATCCCAATACCTCGTTCAATCTCGTTACCGGCAAGTCACTTTACTCGTACCGTAATGCATGATCCCATGATCAACCACTTGGTCACATTGAGCTCATTATGATGATGCATTACCGAGTGGGCCCAGAGATACCTCTCCGTCATACGGAGTGACAAATCCCAGTCTCGATTCGTGCCAACCCAACAGACACTTTCGGAGATACCTATAGTGTACCTTTATAGTCACCCAGTTACGTTGTGACGTTTGGCACACCCAAAGCACTCCTACGGTATCCGGGAGTTGCACAATCTCATGGTCTAAGGAAATGATACTTGACATTCGAAAAAGCTATAGCAAACGAACTACACGATCTTTGAGCTATGCTTAGGGTTGGGTCTTGTCCATCACATCATTCTCCTAATGATGTGATCCAGTTATCAATGACATCCAATGTCCATAGTCAAGAAACCATGACTATCTTTTGATCAACGAGCTAGTCAACTAGAGGCTCACTAGGGACGTGTTGTGGTCTATGTATTCACACATGTATTACGATTTCCGGATAACACAATTATAGCATGAATAATAGACAACTATCATGAACAAGGAAATATAATAATAACCATTTTATTATTGCCTCTAGGGAATATTTCCAACAGTCTCCCACTTGCACTAGAGTCAATAGTCTAGTTACATTGTGATGAATCGAACACCCATAGAGTTCTGGTGTTGATCATGTTTTGCTCTAGGGAGAGATTTAGTCAACGGATCTGCCACATTCAGGTCTGTATGTACTTTACAAATATCTATGTCTCCATTTTGAACACTTTCATGAATGGAGTTGAAGCGACGCTTGATATGCCTGGTCTTCCTGTGAAACCTGGGCTCCTTGGCAAGGGCAATAGCTCCAGTGTTGTCACAGAAGAGAGTCATCGGGCCCGACGCATTGGGAATGACTCCTAGGTCGATAATGAACTCCTTTACCCAGATTGCTTCTTGTGCTGCCTCTGAGGCTGCCATGTACTCCGCTTCACATGTAGATCCCGCCACAACGCTTTGCTTGCAACTGCACCAGCTTACTACCCCACCATTCAAAATATACACATATTCGGTTTGTGACTTAGAGTCATCCAGATCTGTGTTGAAGCTAGCATCGACGTAACCCTTTACGACGAGCTCTTCGTCACCTCCATAAACGAGAAACATATCCTTAGTCCTCTTCAGGTACTTCAGGATATTCTTGACCGCTGTCCAGTGTTCCATGCCGGGATTACTTTGGTACCTTCCTACCAAACTTACGGCAAGGTTTACATCAGGTCTGGTACACAGCATAGCATACATGATAGACCCTATGGCCGAGTCATAGGGGATGACACTCATCTTTTCTGTATCTTCTGCCGTGGTCGGGCATTGAGCCGTGCTCAATCTCGTACCTTGCAATACAAGCAAGAACCCCTTCTTTGACTGATCCATATTGAACTTCTTCAATATCTTGTCAAGGTACGTACTCTGTGAAAGACCAATGAGGCGTCTCGATCTATCTCTATAGATCTTGATGCCTAATATGTAAGCAGCTTCTCCAAGATCCTTCATTGAAAAACACTTGTTCAAGTAGGCCTTTATGCTTTCCAAGAATTCTATATCATTTCCCATCAATAATATGTCATCCACATACAATATGAGAAATGCTACAGAGCTCCCACTCACTTTCTTGTAAATGCAGGCTTCTCCATAAGTCTGCGTAAACCCAAACGCTTTGATCATCTCATCAAAACGAATGTTCCAACTCCGAGATGCTTGCACCAGCCCATAGATTGAGCGTTGGAGCTTGCACACCTTGTCAGCATTCTTAGGATCGACAAAACCTTCCGGCTGCATCATATACAATTCTTCCTTAAGGAAACCATTAAGGAATGCCGTTTTGACGTCCATTTGCCATATCTCACAATCATAGAATGCGACAATTGCTAACATGATTCGGACGGACTTCAGCTTCGCTACGGGTGAGAAAGTCTCATCGTAGTCAACCCCTTGAACTTGTCGATAACCCTTAGCGACAAGCCGAGCTTTATAGATGGTTACATTACCATCCACGTCTGTCTTCTTCTTAAAGATCCATTTATTTTCTATGGCTCGCTGATCATCGGGCAAGTCATTCAAAGTCCATACTTTGTTTTCATACATGGATCCTATCTTGGATTTCATGGCTTCCAGCCATTTGTCGGAATCTAGGCCCGCCATCGCTTCATCATAGTTCGAAGGTTCACTATTGTCTAACAACATGATTTCCAAGACAGGGTTGCCGTACCACTCTAGTGCGGAATGTGTCCTTGTGGACCTACGAAGTTCAGTAGCAACTTGATCTGAAGTTTCATGATCATCATCATTAACTTCCTCTCTAGTCGGTGCAAGCACCTCAGGAACAATTTCCTGAGCTGCGCCACTCTCTGGTTCAAGAGGCAATACTTCATCAAGTTCTACTTTCCTCCCACTTACTTCTTTCGAGAGAAACTCTTTCTCTAGAAAGGATCCATTCTTGGCAACAAAGATCTTGCCTTCGGATCTGAGGTAGAAGGTATGCCCAATAGTTTCTTTAGGGTATCCTATGAAGACGCATTTTTCCGATTTGGGCTCGAGCTTTTCAGGTTGAAGTTTCTTGACATAAGCATCGCATCCCCAAACTTTTAGAAACGATGGCTTAGGTTTCTTCCCAAACCATAATTCATACGGTGTCGTCTCAACGGATTTTGACGGAGCCCTATTTAAAGTGAATGCGGCAGTCTCTAAAGCATAGCCCCAAAATGACAGCGGTAGATCGGTAAGAGACATCATAGATCGCACCATATCCAATAGAGTGCGATTACGACGTTCAGACACACCATTACGCTGAGGTGTTCCAGGCGGTGTGAGTTGTGAAACTATTCCACATTTCCTTAAGTGTGTGCCAAATTCGTGACTCAAGTATTCTCCCCCACGATCTGATCGCAAGAACTTGATTTTTCTGTCACGTTGATTCTCAACCTCACTCTGAAATTCCTTGAACTTTTCAAAGGTCTCAGACTTGTGTTTCATCAAGTAGACATACCCATATCTACTCAAGTCATCAGTGAGGGTGAGAACATAATGATAGCCACCGCGAGCCTCAACACTCATTGGACCGCACACATCAGTATGTATAATTTCCAATAAGTTGGTTGCTCGCTCCATTGTTCCTGAGAACAGAGTCTTGGTCATTTTACCCATGAGGCATGGTTCGCACGTGTCAAATGATTCGTAATCAAGAGACTCCAAAAGTCCATCTGCATGGAGCTTCTTCATGCGTTTGACACCTATGTGACCAAGGCGGCAGTGCCACAAGTATGTGGGACTATCATTATCAACCTTACATCTTTTGGTATTCACACTATGAATATGTGTAACATTACGCTCGAGATTCATTAAGAATAAACCATTCACCAGCGGAGCATGACCATAAAACATATCTCTCATATAAATAGAACAACCATTATTCTCGGATTTAAATGAGTAGCCATCTCGAATTAAACGAGATCTTGATACAATGTTCATGCTCAAAGCTGGCACTAAATAACAATTATTGAGGTTCAAAACTAATCCCGTAGGTAAATGTAGAGGTAGCATGCCGACGGCGATCACATCGACCTTGGAACCATTCCTTACGCGCATCGTCACTTTGTCCTTCGCCAGTCTCCGCTTATTCCGCAGCTCCTGCTTTGAGTTACAAATGTGAGCAACCGCACCGGTATCAAATACCCAGGAGCTACTACGAGTACTGGTAAGGTACACATCAATTACATGTATATCACATATACCTTTAGTGTTGCCGGCCTTCTTGTCCGCTAACTATTTGGGGCAGTTCCGCTTCCAGTGACCACTTCCCTTGCAATAAAAACACTCAGTCTCAGGCTTGGGTCCATTCTTTGACTTCTTCCTGGCAGCTTGCTTACCGGGCGCGGCAACTCCCTTGCCGTCCTTCTTGAAGTTCTTTTCACCCTTGCCTTTCTTGAACTTAGTGGTTTTATTCACCATCAAAACTTGATGTTCCTTTTTGATTTCCACCTCCGCTGATTTCAACATTGAATATACCTCAGGAATGGTCTTTTCCATTCCCTGCATATTGAAGTTCATCACAAAGCTCTTGTAGCTCGGTGGAAGCGACTGAAGGATTCTGTCAATGACTGCGTCATCCAGGAGATTAACTCCCAGGTGAGTCAAGCGGTTATGCAACCCAGACATTTTGAGTATGTGCTCACTGACAGAACTATTTTCCTCCATCTTAAAACTGAAGAACTTGTCGGAGACTTCATATCTCTCGACCCGGGCATGAGCTTGGAAAACCATTTTCAGCTCTTCGAACATCTCATATGCTCTACCGGAAGTGACCATGTGGCGATGCCGGTGTGCCTGCTCCATGTAATCCGTGGGGTGGCGATGTTGGTGATGATTTATCCTTGGCAATTCCGAACTCTTATTCGGCTCGCCGAGGTGAGTATCCGAAGAAGTTGAGCTCGGCTTAAAAAGCGACGACATGTCTAGCGCAGGTCGGCAGTCGTGGAGCTATATTGCCGGACTGGTTTCACACCAACATGATGGCGAAGATTACCTCAGAGGAGGATTAAAAATTTATGGGCGCATGTTAAAAACAACGCACAATACCTTAAAAGAAAATTCTTTTTAAATTTTTTGTCAAATATCACATTTATAAAAGAAACATGAATTTGGGTCGGATCCGTATTCGTGCTGGAAACATATCTGAAAAGTGATGCACTAATCGGAAGGTTCCCGGAGTTTGGACAGTAGGATCGAGCTAAAATTTTGAGAGGTGGTAGATATGGGAATTCCGTAGCAGATGAACGGTTGGATCTTCCAAAGGACCTCCGAGCTGGGCTTTGGAGACCATGCCCTAAACTTTTGCAGATTCTCGTCTAGATTTGACACGGCTCTGGTATTATATCGTAGATTGTCAGAGATTCCTCCATCAGAGCTCGAAAAAATTTCCAGGGTTGTTGTAGACTCGATTCCGCACAATTCCACCGAAGCGATCGTTAAAACGACACTCGAGGAGGCGGTGGTGGCGGATAAGCGTTCGCTGTCGAGAAAAACAGCACGGTCGCCCAAGGGCAATGTTGACGTTGAGCCCCCGAGCTCCATGGACGATTCCTCCATGATCTTGATAGAGATTGGAGTTGATTTTGATGAAGGCCCCCGTCCGAACATGACGATCGGAGATGGAGCGCGGTCCTCGGTCGAGCCAAGGTGACCAGTCGAGCCGGCGACGAAGATGTCGACGTCGCAGTTAATCTGCAGATGAGCCATCAATCCTTTTGCCGATCACACCGCGGAACTCTCAATGAAAGCACCAATGTCAGTGTCAAAACCGGCGGATCTCGGGTAGGGGGTCCCGAACTGTGCGTCTAAGGTCGATGGTAACAGGAGACAAGGGTCACAATGTTTACCCAGGTTCGGGCCCTCTCGGTGGAGGTAATACCCTACTTCCTGCTTGATTGACCTTGATGATATGAGTATTACAAGAGTTGATCTACCATGAGATCGTAGATGCTAAACCCTAGAAGCTAGCCTATGATTATGATTGTTTGTATATCTATCGACTAGCCTGGCCCTGGTTTATATAATGCACCAGAGGCCTAGGATAACAAGAGTCCTAGCCGAATACGCCGGTGGGGGAGGAGTACTTGTCTTGACCAACAAGTCTTGTGGAATCTTCCTTGTATGCGGCAGCTGTCCAAACTGGCCCATGAGTATATGGCCATGGGGGTCCTCGGCCCAATCTAACTGACCGGGAGACGACGTGGTGAGTACCCCCTAGTCCAGGACACCGTCAGCGGGAGGCTTGCCGGAAGGATGTCGAGCGGGCATTTGTTGTGCTCCAATCTTGATTTGCTGTTGTCCGGGACCCTGCTCAGACCTGGTTGAAATATCAAATGTGGTAGATCATGACTTGCTGTGTCATCTTGCACAACATGATCATCAAGAGCGAGCAAGAAGAGCCAGTGTTTGACACTGAACCATACTACATGTAGGGTCCTCTAGCCGAAGTTGATCACCAGCTACCGGCAACCTGGACTGCCTACATTAGTATGCGTCAGGAGATACGAGACCCATAGGTGCATCATCAACTGCAGCAGGATCTGGTGGAGCACCTATGGAGGCTCAAGGGCGACGCCAGGCGCGAAGTGTGATGAAATATGAGTTTTTATTTGTTGAACTATATAATTTGTATTGAACTATTTGTTGTTGCACTATTTTGTTAAACTATTTGATGAACTATGTGATAAAAAATATTTATGTTGGTAATTGAATGCCGAGCCACGACGAACCACGCCGAATATGGGCCTATTCTCGCCCATATGGGCCCTTTATTCACCGAAAGTGGGCCAAAAACTGGGTCAATATCGGCGCCTGGGGGTGACCTGGGGGCGATGGCTGATAACCCACAAGTATAGGGGATCGCAACAGCTTTAGAGGGTAGAGTATTCAACCCAAATTTATTGATTCGACACAAGGGGAGCCAAAGAATATTCTCAAGTATTAGCAGCTGAGTTGTCAATTCAACCACACCTGGAAACTTAGTATCTGCAGCAAAGTGTTTAGTAGCAAAGTAATATGATAGTGGTGGTAGCGGCAACAAAAGTAAAGACAACAAAAGTAATGTTTTTGGTATTTTGTAGTGATTGTAACAGTAGCAGTGGAAAAAATAAATAAGCGAGAACCAGTATATGGAAAACTCGTAGGCACCGGATCAGTGATGGATAATTATGCCGGATGCGGTTCATCATGTATCAGTCATAACATAGGGTGACACAGAACTAGCTCCAATTCATCAATGTAATGTAGGCATGTATTCCGTGTATAGTCATACGTGCTTATGGAAAAGAACTTGCATGACATCTTTTGTCCCCCCCTCCCGTGGCAGCGGGGTCCTATTGGAAACTAAGGGATATTAAGGCCTCCTTTTAATAGAGAACTGGAACAAAGCATTAGCACATAGTGAATACATGAACTCCTCAAACTGTGGTTGAGGGAGTCCTGGATTAGGGGGTGTCCGGATGGCCGGACTATACCTTCGACCGGACTCCTGGACTATGAAGATACAAGATTGGAGACTTCGTCCCGTGTCCGGAAGGGACTTTCCTTGGCATGGAAGGCAAGCTTGGCGATACAGATATGTAGATATCCTACCATTGTAATCGATCTGTGTAACCCTAGCCCTCTCCGGTGTCTATATAAACCGGGGAGTTTTAGTCCGTAGGACGAACAACAATCATACCATAGGCTAGCTTCTAGGGTTTAGCCTCTCTAATCTCGTGGTAGATCTACTCTTGTACCACCCATATCATCAATATTAATCAAGCAGGATGTAGGGTTTTACCTCCATCAAGAGGGCCGAACCTGGGTAAAACATCGTGTCCCCTGCCTCCTGTTACCATCCGACCTAGACGCACAGTTCGGGACCCCCTACCCGAGATCCGCCGGTTTTGACACCGACATTGGTGCTTTCATTGAGAGTTCCTTTGTGTCATCACTTTTAGGCCCGATGGCTTCTCCGATCATCAACAGCGATGCGATCCAGGGTAAGACTTTTCTCCCCGGACAGATATTCGTATTCAGCGGCTTTGCACTGCGGGCCAATTCGCTTGGTCATCTGGAGCAGATCGAAAGCTATGCCCCTGGCCATCAGGTCAGATTTGGAAGTTTGAACTACACGGCCGACATCCGCGGAGACTTGATCTTCGACGGATTCGAGCCACAGCCGAGCGCGCCGCACTGTCATAATGGGCATGATTTAGCTCTGCCGCCGAACAGTGCCCTGGAGGCCGCACCTGTGTCCGCTCCGACCCCTAGCTCGGAGCCAATCACACCAACCGAGGATAGGTGGTTAGACACCACCTCGAGGGCTGCAATCTCTACGGCGATCGAGCCGAACACCAGCCCTATTCTCTGCGAAGCCCGTGACTCCAAGGAGCTGGACTCCTCTCTGGACTCCGGGCCCTCTGCGCCCCGACCGATCGAACCCAATTGGGCGCCGATCATGGAGTTCACCGCCACGGACATCTTCCAGCACTTGCCCTTCGGCGATATTCTGAATTCACTAAAGTCTCTCTCTTTGTCAGGAGAGCCCTGGCCGGACTATGGTCGGCAAGGTTGGGATGCGGATGATGAAGAAATTCAAAGCCCACCCACCACCCACTTCGTAGCCACTGTTGATGATTTAACCGACATGCTCGACTTCGACTCCGAAGACATCGACGGTATGGACGCCGATGTAGGAGACGATCAAGAACCAGCGCCTATAGGGAACTGGAAAGCCACCTCGTCGTATGATATATACATGGTGGACACCCCAAAAGAAGGCAATGGCGATGGAACAGCGGAGGATGACCCCTCCAAGAAGCAGCCTAAGCGCCGGCGTCAGCGGCGCCACTCTAAATCCCGCCAAAACAAAAAACGGTGATTCCGGCACGGGAGATAATAACACCCCGAACAGTGCCGAAGACAACCACCTCCAGCAAGATTCAGCACAGGAGGATAGAGAAGCCAGCCCTCATGAGAGAGCGACAGACAGAGAGGTTGAGGACGATAATTATATGCCTCCCTCCGAAGACGAGGCAAGCCTCGACGATGACGAATTTGTCATGCCAGAGGATCCCGTCGAACAAGAGCGTTTCAAAAACAGACTTATGGCCAAGGCGAACAGCCTCAAGAAAAAACAGCAACAGCTTAGAGCTGATCAGGATTTGCTAGCCGACAGATGGACTGAAGTCCTTGCGGCCGAAGAGTATGAACTCGAACGCCCCTCCAAGAGCTACCCAAAGCGCAGGTTGCTACCCCAATTAGAGGAGGAAGCACTTAAACCTACATCACCAGCGCACGATGTGGCCGACCGGCCACCCCGTGGCCGCGACAGAGAGGCCTCTCGGCCCTCCACTCAAGTCGCACCCCGGCGCCTCTCAAAAACTACCAAGGCATGGGAAAATGCGCCAGACCCGCGAGACATATTGGACGACAAGGAAAGGCAAACAAGATCGATCTACGGATCACGTGGGCGCCCCACGGCACGAGACAGTACTCGTCACGCCGGATATAGTAAATCCGGCCGGGCCGAACACAGTAGACAAAGCTCGTTTGAGCTGCGTCATGATATAGCCCAGTATAGAGGCACCGCACACCCACTATGCTTCACAGATGAAGTAATGGATCATCAAATCCCCGAGGGTTTCAAACCGGTGAACATCGAATCATATGATGGCACAACAGATCCTGCGGTATGGATCGAGGACTATCTCCTCCATATCCACATGGCCCGCAGTGATGACTTACACGCCATCAAATACCTCCCACTCAAGCTTAAAGGACCAGCTCGGCATTGACTTAACAGCTTGCCATCAGAATCAATTGGTTGTTGGGAGGACCTGGAAGCCGCATTTCTCGACAATTTCCAGGGCACTTATGTGCGACCACCAGACGCCGATGACCTAAGCCACATAATTCAGCAGCTAGAGGAATCGGCCAGACAATTCTGGACACGGTTCCTAACCAAGAAAAATCAAATCATCGACTGTCCGGACGCAGAGGCCCTAGCACGCTTCAAGCATAACATCCGCGACGAGTGGCTTGCACGGCACCTAGGACAGGAAAAGCCGAAATCTATGGCAGCCCTCACGACACTTATGACCCGCTTTTGCGCGGGAGAAGACAGCTCGCTAGCTCGCAGCAATAACATGACCAAGAACCCTGGTAATTCGGATACCAAGGACAGCAGTGGCAGGTCACGTCGCAACAAGCAAAAGCGCCGCATTAACGGCGACAATGTTGAGGATACGGCAGTTAATGCCGGATTCAGAGGCTCTAAACCCGGTCAGCGGAAAAAGACATTCAAAAGAAATACTTCGGGCCCGTCCAGTTTGGACTGAATACTCGACCGCTCATGCCAGATACATGGCACCCCCGAAAAACTAGCCAATCACACCAACAGGGATTGTTGGGTGTTCAAGCAGGCAGGCAAGTTAAATGCCGAAAGCAGAGACAAGGGGCTGCATAGCAATGACGAGGAGGAGCCCCGGCCGCCGAACAACAGTAGACAGAAAGGTTTTCCCCCACAAGTGCGGACGGTGAACATGATATACGCAACCCACGTCCCCAAGAGGGAGCGGAAGCATGTGCTAAGGGATGTATACGCAATGGAGCCAGTCGCCCCAAAGTTCAACCCATGGTCTTCCTGCCCAATGACTTTTGATCGAAGGGACCACCCCACTAGCATCCGTCATGGCAGATTCGCCGCATTGGTTCTAGACCCAATTATTGACGGATTTCACCTCACTCGAGTCCTTATGGACGACGGCAGTAGCCTGAACCTGCTTTATCAGGATACAATGCGGAAAATGGGCATCGAACCCTCGAGGATTAAACCCACCAGAACGATCTTCAAAGGTGTCATACCAGGTGTAGAAGCCAACTGTACAGGCTTAGTTACACTTGAAGTGGTCTTCGGATCTCCGGATAATTTCCGAAGCGAGGAGTTAATCTTCGACATAGTCCCGTTCCGCAGTGGCTATCACGCACTGCTCGGGCGAACCGCATTTGCCAAATTCAATGCGGTGCCGCACTACGCATACCTCAAGCTCAAGATGCCAGGCCCTCGAGGCGTCATCACGGTCAATGGAAACACCGAACGCTCTCTCCAAACGGAGGAGCATACGACAGCTATCGCAGTGGAAGTACAAAGCAGCCTCTCAAGGCAATTCTCTAGTCCGGCCATTAAACGTCCGGACACCGTCAAGCGCGCCCGGAGTAACCTACACCAAGACCGCTCGGCACGTTCAGAGCAAGTGTAGCAATGCGGCCCCAACCCCAGCCCTCGCGAACTTGCGAAACCAGTGCTGCGCGTACATAATTACGCTCTGGAGATACCATTGGCACAGGGGGAGGGGCACCATCACGGCACGCCCGAAATGCGGCTTAAACCGCACTAGGGGCTGCCGATTTCTTAATTTTCTCTTATTTTCAGGACTCCATTCTTTGGAAGGCTTGTCCGGCAGTACAATTGCCGCACAAACGATACAACCAGGGAAGCAGAAAGCTACGCCGCACTACGGAACTCTAAGGTGGTCCCTATAACAAGCAGTATACCTGTTTTGCATAACATTCCACAGCTCGCCCCTAGAAAGGACATATTTGATAGTCCCATCTTTTGCTTATTGCACTATTTGTATCGTTCTGCTTTAATCATAGCTTTTTTAAAATAAACAATGCATAGCTTCCGTCTATTATTGCATTACCTTTTTTTACGAATATATGTTCATTAATGACATGTTGCACCCGTACACTTTGGTACGGCTAATACACCAGGGGCTTAAGTACCCCACAACATGGTGTGAGAAGTCTGAACACTTTCACAAGTGCGGCACCCCGAACTTATAGCAGTATATGCATCGGCTCCGAATCATGTCTTGGGTCAATAGTTGGGTTTGCCCGGCTCCTATGTTTTGGTACCTTACGTTCCGTCATATCGGCTAAGGTAGCACTAGGAGAACTACTGCAATTGTGCCCTAGTTGAGCTGGGCTAAGCACCTCAGTAGAGAAAGCTAAAACTGACTGTCATGATGAGGCGAGAGCTGGTCGCTGTTCGAGAGGTTTTCGAGTCCCTAAAGACTTATGCCGCCTAGAGTGAGGAGTCGGCTTTGTCCGGCCTAGGCGTGGATAGCGCCCCGAACTCGGTCTTCCAAACACTAGGGGCTTCGCCGAAATTTAAAATTATAGAATTCTATGGCTAAGTGAGAGTGTTCAAGCACTATAGTCCGATTGCCTTGTTCGTTGTGTTGAGCGCCTCCCTCGAAGGACCCAAGAATGGGAAAAAGAGCGCTCATGTTTATCCCGAACACCCCAGCACTCGTGCCATGGGGGCAGAAGCCGACGACTCGCCATCTCTCAAATTTGATAAACGGCCGCACAGAAGGTAATATTTTAAATTCAAAAAGCATTGCTTAGCGCACATGAACAAGTTTTCAGCGCACAGGACAAAACGAGCGAGTTCATTGAAAAATTACATTCATGGAACATTCATCCGCCACAAGGCGGGCACCCTTCAGAACGCCCTCATAATACATCTCGGGCTTGTGATGCTCCTTGCCCGGCGGTGGCCTGTCCATCACAAGCTTCTCAGCATCCAGCTTGCCCCAGTGCACCTTCGCACGGGCAAGCGCCCTATGGGCACCCTCGATGCATACGGAGCGCTTGATGAGTTCGAGCCTTGGACAGGCCTCCACCAGCCGCCTCACCAGCCCAAAGTAGCTCCCAGGCATGGCCTCTCCAGGCCACAGCCGGACTATGAGGCCCTTCATGGCCTGTTCGGCCACCTTATGGAGCTCGACCAGTTGTTTCAGCTGGTCGCTTAAGGGCACCGGGTGTTCGGCCTCAGCATACTGAGACCAGAACACCTTCTCTGTCGAGCTTCCCTCCTCGGCGCGGTAGAAGGCGGCGGCATCCGACACGCTACGGGGCAAGTCTGCGAATGCTCCTGGAGAGCTCCGGATTTGGGTAAGTGACAAGTAATTCACTTTTACGTGCTTGCTTTGCATAAAGAATGCCTTACCCGCCGCTATCTTTTTTACTGCCTCAACCTCCTGGAGGGCCTTCTGGGCTTCGGCCTTGGCAGACTTGGCATCTTCAATGGCCACCGCGAGCTCAGACTCTCGCGTCTTCGAGTCAAGCTCCAAACTCTCATGTTTTTTCATGAGATCCTGGAGCTCTTGCCGCACCTCGCCAACCTGCATCTCATGCTTCTCCCGCTCGGTGCGCTCCATGGCCGCCCTCTTTTCGGCCTCGGACAACGCTTGCTTAAGGGTCGCCACCTCAGTTGTGGCCCCTACAATAGCCGCGTTAATCCTGTCACTTTTTGCAATTGCACCTTTCACATATTTCAATAAGGTATTTCTTACCTTCCTTCTCCTTGAGCTGCTGCTTGGCTAGGCCGAGCTCTTGCTCGGACCGCTCGAGGTTCTGCTTCAGCGTATCCACCCCTGCAGTCAGTGTGGCGGAGGCCAGCAGCGAAGACTGCATACGCATATTGACTTGATTATGTTAGACTCCTGCGATTATTAGATCCTCTATTCAGCTTTTATTTCCGAACGCCGAACAGAGCATCAAGGGCTACTGTCTATGCGGCAATATTTTTACATATTCTTTACTTACCTCAAAGCCTGTTAGAAGGCTGGCACAGGCTTCAGTTAGTCCGCTCTTGGTGGACTGAACCTTCTGGATCTCCGCACTCATAATAGTGCGGTGCCCCTCGTCGATGGAGGCACCGTTAAGCATCTCCAACAAATTGTCCGGTGCCTCCGTTTGGACGGAGGTCACCGGCTTGGTAGGCTTGCTCCTCTTGGAAGGAGGCTGCCTACCAGAGTCCAGAACCATTGAAGTTTCTGGCGCGGTGTCCGGCTCAAGGCCGGACTTGGAGCCCTTGGGGTTCTATCCCCTTTACACCTGGAGTCCGGGAGGTTGCCTCGCGGCGCCTCCAGGACCACCTCCTCCAGGCTTTGAACCTGTTGGGACGCCACCTTGGCGCCGTCCATAGGGTGGGGGGAGGAAGCCGTCGGAAGCGAATTCACATCGGATGAATCCAGCGAGCCGCTCGACGACTCGTCGAGCCCGGCCTTGGGCGGACTGCACAATCATGTTCGAGTAAGGAAAAGCTGTGCAATGGGGGAATACTATGAATCACTCGGGTATCTGGATACTTACGATCTCGCCGGGGGCTTGGCCCTGTGCGGCCACTCCTCTTCGCCGTCGTCGGCGTTGGTGGAGTAGTCCGGAGGAGGGGTCTTCCCCCTCTTGGACCCTTCGGCCTCCCCGGTTGGGGCGGCCTTCCTTTTCTTCCCTCCCCCCGTTGGAGGGGGAGAGGTCTCTTCTTCCTCCTCGTCGTGTTCATGGGAGGAGTGCGCCTTGGAGTCATCAAATGGTGAATCCGACACCTCCTGGTGCCGGGTACTCTTTCGAGTCCCCATGGCCTTCTTCTTGGCCTTCTTCTCCGGCACCACGTAAGGTGCCGGAGCCAGCAGCTTCGCCAAGAGAGCGTCCGCTGGGCCTTCGGGCAAAGGAGCCGGACACTTGATCTGTCCAGACGTCTCCTGTCAATCCTGTCAAAGGTAAGGGAACTTAGATCCCGCATGGAGTCACACTATGAAAAACTAATACCCTGTAAAAGGAGAAAACAGCTTACCGCACGAGCGTGACGCTGCGTGCTGAATCCGCGATCCTCGGTAGCGGATGCGGGGGCCTCGGCGCCCTTGAAAAGCACCTTCCAGGCATCTTCGTGCGTCATGTCGAAGAGCCTGCTCAGAGTTCGGTGCCGCGCCGGGTCGAATTCCCACAGGTTGAAAGCCCGTTGTTGACACGGGAGGATCCGGCGGATGAGCATAACCTGGACTACGTTGACAAGTTTGAGATTCCTGTCCACCAGGGTTTGGACGCATGTTTGGAGTCCGGTCAGCTCTCCTTTTTTACCCCACGACAGGCCCGTCTCTTTCCAGGAGGCGAGCCGCATAGGGGGTCCGGATCGGAACTCGGGGGCTGCGACCCATTCAGGGTCGCGCGGCTCGGTGATGTAAAACCACCCCGACTGCCACCCCTTTAGGGACTCCACGAAGGAGCCCTCGAACCATAGGACATTGGGCATCTTGCCCACCATGGCGCCTCCGCACTCCGCTTGGGTGCCGCACACCACCTTCGGCTTGACATTGAAAGTCTTGAGCCATAGGCCGAAATGGGGGCGGATGCGGAAGAAATCCTTGCACACGACGATAAACGCCGAGATGTTGAGGACAAAATACGGGGCCAGATCATGGAAATCCAGGCCATAGTAGAACATGAGCCCCGGGACAAATGGGTGGAGAGGGAAGCCTAGTCCGCGGAGGAAATGGGGGAGGAACACCACCCTCTCATGGGGCCTAGGGGTGGGGATGAGCTGCCCCTTTTCAGGGAGCCAGTACACGATGTCGTTAGACAGGTATCCAGCCTTCCTCAGTCTTTTGATGTGTCCCTCTGTGACGGAGGAGACCATCCACTTGCCTCCCGCTCTGGACATGGCTGGAGAAGGTTGAGGTGGGGTGTGCGGACTTGGGCGCTGGAGCTCGAGTGCACGGAAATGGATAGGCAAAGGAGGAAGAAGGCGTGGATGAAAAGGCGGATCCTTATCCCCTTATATGAGCGGACGCGACTATGCGCCCCCATCAGCCTGGTAAAACTCGCTTATCTCCCAAGCGTCGTAGTCAATGGCGCGGTTGGGTTACCCACACCCGTATTGATGAGAATCCCGGAATAAGGGGACACGATCTCTGCTTTAACAAGACGTGCCAAGGAAACCGCCTCGCTAAACGTGCTGAGGTGGGACAGTAAAACGATTCGAATAAAGACTTGGCCATGGTGTGATGTCACGCTATGGAATACGTCAGTAGATTAGATTTGTGTAAATATTATTCTCTCTATGGCAATATGTGGAAACTTATTTTGCAGAGCCGGACACTACCTTTGTGTTCAAAATCTTCTATGAAGTACTTGGAGGAGGAACCCGCTTTGCAATGCCGAAGACAATCTGCGCGCCGGACCTCGTCATTGAAGCCTGGTTCAGGGGCTACTGAGGGAGTCCTGGATTAGGGGGTGTCCGGATGGCCGGACTATACCTTCGACCGGACTCCTGGACTATGAAGATACAAGATTGAAGACTTTGTCCAGTGTCCGGAAGGGACTTTCCTTGGCGTGGAAGGCAAGCTTGGCGATACGGATATGTAGATCTCCTACCATCGTAACCGACTCTGTGTAACCCTAGCCCTCTCCGATGTCTATATAAACCGGGGAGGTTTAGTCCGTAGAACGAACAACAATCATACCATAGGCTAGCTTCTAGGGTTTAGCCTCTCTGATCTCGTGGTACATCTACTCTTGTACTACCCATATCATCAATATTAATCAAGCAGGACGTAGGGTTTTACCTCCATCAAGAGGGCCCGAACCTGGGTAAAACATCGTGTCCCCTGCCTCCTGTTACCATCCGACCTAGACGCATAGTTCGGGACCCCCTACCCGAGATCCGCCGGTTTTGACACCGACAGTGGTCATCACCGGGAGTGGTCCTGATTATTGTCACTTCGAGGTTGCCGGATCATAAGACATAGTAGGTGACTATAGACTTGCAAGATAGGATCAAGAACTCACATATATTCATGAAAACATAATAGGTTCAGATCTGAAATCATGCCACTCGGGCCCTAGTGACAAGCATTAAGCATAGCAAAGTCATAGCAATATCAATCTCAGAACATAATGGATACTAGGGATCAAACCCTAACAAAACTAACTCGATTACATGATAAATCTCATCCAACCCATCACCGTCCAGTAAGCCTATGATGGAATTACTCACACACGGCGGTGAGCATCATGAAATTGGTGGTGGAGGATGGTTGATGATGACGATGGTGACGAATCCCCGTCTCCGGAGCCTCGAACGGACTCCAAATCAGCCCTCCCGAGAGGTTTTAGGGCTTGGCGGCGGCTCCGTATCGTAAAACGCGGTGATTTCTTCTCTCTAATTTTTCTCTCTCCGAAAGCAAATATATAGAGTTGGAGTTGGCGTCGGAGGGCATCCAGGGGGCCCACGAGGTAGGGGGCGCGCCCTAGAGGGGGGGGCACCCTCATGGACAGGGTGTGGGCCCCCTGGTCTTCATCTTTGGCGAGGATTTTTTATTGTTTTTTTCTAAGATGTTCCGTGGAGTTTCAGGTCATTCCGATAATATTTGTTTTCTGCACATAAAACAACACCATGGCAATTCTGCTGAAAACAGCGTCAGTCCGGGTTAGTTCCATTCAAATCATACAAGTTAGAGTCCAAAACAAGGGCAAAAGTGTTTGGAAAAGTAGATACGATGGAGACGTATCAACTCCCCCAAGCTTAAACCCTTGCTTGTCCTCAAGCAATTCAGTTGACAAACTGAAAGAAAGAAAGAAAAACTTTTACAAACTCTATTTTCTCTTGTTGTTGTAACTATGTCAAGCCAGCATTCAAGTTTTCAGCATAGATCATAACTAACCATATTTGCAATAATTCTCAGGTCTCATAATTACTCATATCAATAGCATAATCAACTAGCAAGTCATAATAATAAATCTCAGATGACAACACTTTCTCAAAACAATCATAATATGATATAACAAGATGGTATCTCGCTAGCCCTTTCTGAGACCACAAAACATAAATGCAGAGCACCTTTAAAGATCACGGACTGACTAGACATTGTAATTCATGGTAAAAGAGATCCAATCATAGTCACACCCAACATAAATTAATAGTGATGAATGCAAATGACAGCTGTGCTCTCCAGCTAGTGCTTTTTAATAAGAGGGTAATGACTCAACATAAAAGTAAATGGATAGGCCCTTCGCAGAGGGAAGCAGGGAATTGTAGATGTGCTAGAGCTTGGTTTTGCAATAGAGATAAATTGTATTTTGAGCGGTATACTTTCATTGTCAATGTAGCAACTAAGAGATGGTGATATCTTCCATGCTAAACACATTATAGGCGGTTCCTAAACAGAATGGTAAAGTTTATACTCCCTCTCACCAACAAGCATCAATCCATGACTTGCTCGAAACAACGAGTGTCTCCAACATACATCAAGTCCCAGGGGGAGTTTTGTTTGCAATTAATTTTGATTTAGTTTGCATAAAGCATGGGACTAGGCATCCCGGTGACCAGCCATTTTCTCGTGAGTGAGGAGCGGAGTCCACTCCTCTTGAGAATAACCTGCCTAACACGAAAGATAAGGACAACCTTGGTTGATACATGAGCTATTCGAGCATACAAAACAGAATGTTTATTTGAAGGTTTAGAGTTTGGCACATACAAATTTACTTGGAACGGCAGGTCAATACCGCATATAGGAAGGTATAGTGGACTCATCTGGAATAACTTTGGGGTTTAAGGGATTGGATGCACAAGCAGTATTCCCACTTAGTACAAGTGAAGGCTAGCAAAAGACTGGAAAGCGACCAACTAGAGAGCGACAACAGCCATGTACATGCATTAAAATTAATAAACATTGGATGCAAACATGAGTAGGATATAATCCACCATGAACATAAATATCGTGAAGGCTATGTTGATTTGTTTCAACTACATGCGTGAACATGTGCCAAGTCAAGTCACTTAAATCATTCAAAGTAGGATATCACCCCATCATACCACATCATAATCATCTCAATAGCATGTTGGCACACAAGGTAAACCATTATAACTCATAGCTAATCAAGCATGGAACAAGCAACTACGATCTCTAATTGTCATTGCAAACATGTTTATTCATAATAAGCTGAATCAAGAACGAGGGACTCATCATATTTACAAAAACAAAAGAGGTCGAGTTCATACCAGCTTTTCTCATCTCAGTCAGTCCATCATATATCATCATAATTGCCTTTCACTTGCATGACCAAACCGTGTGAATAATAATAAGAGTGTACGTGCATTGGACTAAGCTAGAATCTGCGAGTATTCAATAAACAAGAGAAGACAAGGCAATATGGGCTCTGGGTTAAATCAACAATAATGCATATAAGAGCCACTTCAACAATTTAATAATGGTCTTCTCCTACTGACCCCCAAAGAAAAGAAAAGAAATAAAACTATTTACACGGGAAAGCTCCCAACAAGCAAAAGAAGAACGGGAAATATTTTTGGGTTTTCTTTTTAATTATTACTACTACATCAGAAAAATAAACTACTACTAATTTTTTTTGGTTTTTCTTAAGGTTTAACAAACACACAAGAAGAAAGTAGGAAAAAGAAAATAAACTAGCATGGATATTACAGTGAAAGAGTATGAGCACCGACATCTAGTAATGCATGTGTGTGAGCATAAATGTAATGTCGATGAGAAATACGTACTCCCCCAAGCTTAGGCTTTTGGCCTAAGTTAGTTTATGGCCACGGCTGGCCTGGATGATATCCATAATAATAGTTGTTGGGGTCGTACTATGATGAGGAAGAGTTGGGATCATACTGTTGTGCAGCGGTTATCGCCTGCTGAGCTGCAGCATGGAGTCGAGCTGCCTCCGCTCTCCTCTCATACTCTTCTGCCTCCTCTCTGGTAATAACATATCTTCTTTTTGTCTGTGAATCAAAGAGGGCAGGAGCAGGGAGACTAATACGGAAAACACGTCGTTTATCAAAAATTAAACGATATAAGAGAGGTGATTCAGGCCTCTCGACAAACTGGTGCGAAGCCATAGAGTTATAATCTAAATATGCAGGAGGCAACTCCATATCACCCTCACGAATGTCTATCTCAAGAAAATGAGCTAAGCGGGTTGCATAAATTCCTCCAAAGAAATCTCCATTATGTCTATTATGATGCAACCTACGAGCTACAATGGCTCCCATATGATAAGATTGGTCTCCTAACACAGCACTCCTAAGAATGCTAAGATCAGGGACACACATGTGACATGCTTCATCCTTAGCATTTATGCATCTACCGATGAAGAGAGCAAAATAATGTATAGCAGGAAAGTGAATGCTCCATATGGTAGCCTGCGTTATATCTCTAGATTCCCCCACAGTTATACTAGCAAGAAAGTTTCTAAATTCAGATTTAGGGGGATCCCTAACACTACCCCATGATGGAAGTTTGCAAGCAGAAGTGAAATCCTCTAAGTCCATGGTATAAGATTTGTCATAGAGATCAAACATGACTGAAGGAGAATTACGCGAAGATGAATACTCAAACCTCCTCACAAATGAAATTGTGAGATCATGATACTGGGGGCATTTGTTAGCCTCAAAATCCTCAAGACCGGCATTGCGCAAATATGCTTTGAATTCTTCTTTAATTCCCGCACGGTCCATAAAATTTTCCGACGGCCATTCGCAAGGCCGTACTAGAGCGTCTCTTGGTGGATCCTTGTCAGCATCGCGCATAGCAATCCTGGGTCCTTGCTTCTTAGAGGAACCACCTTGGAACATCTTCCTAAGCATATTGTTTCTCTCTGAAAAATTCTGAAATTTTTAGTAACTTCAAACAAAGGTGAACCAAACTCAATAATATTGATAGCAACTACTCCTACAAGTGCCTAGGGCCTATATCATGCATCAAAACTACTTTGAACCATATAAATTTGACATGCAAGCTCAAGAACATGGTCACCTATGCAGCACAAATTTGCAAATAATAAAGCACTAGAACAAAAACTAATTGGACCAATGGAGGAGTCACATACCAAGGAACAATCTCCCCAAGCAGTTTTGCGAGAGGTGCTTTGAGCAAGGAGATCGAAAATCACAGCAAAAGTGGCTGGAACTCATGCTTGAGTTGGTTTTTCGGGTTTGTGTGAGACAGAGGAAGAAGATGGGTGCTGTGATAAGTGGAGGAGGGCCACCGTGGGCCCACGAGGTAGGGGCGCGCCCTAGAGGGGGGGCACGCCCACCACCCTCGTGGCCAGGTGGCAGCTCCTCCCGCGGTAATTTTTGCACAGTAAATCCTCAAATATTCCCGAAAAAATCATATTAAATTGGCATGTCATTCTGAGGACTTTTATTTTCGGGATATTTTTATATTGCACGGATAAGTCAAGAAACAGACAGAAAAACACTATTTTAAATTTATTTCTTCTAAATAACATAAAGTATAGAGAGGGTACAGAAGGTTGTGCTTCTAGTTTCATCCATCTCATGCTCATCAAAAGGAATCCACTAACAAGGTTGATCAAGTCTTGTTAACAAACTCATTCCGATTAACATGAAACCGGAGAAATTTCGAATAACACTAGGTTACCTCAACGGGGATATGCACATCCCCTATAATAAGTATATCATATTTGTTTTTGACAGTAGGAAGAGGAAATTCAAAACCTCCAATTATAATCGATGGAAATTTTTCAATGGAGTTGATACTATGAACTTGAGGTTGTTTGCTCGGAAAGTGTACCGTATGCTCGTTACCATTAACATGAAAACTGCATTGCCTTTGTTGCAATCAATAACAGCCCCTGCAGTATTAAGAAAAGGTCTTCCAATAATAATAGACATACTATCATCCTCAGGAATATCAAGAATAACAAAGTCCGTTAAAATAGTAACGTTTGCAACCACAACAGGCACATCCTCACAAATACCGACATGTATAGCAGTTGATTTATCAGCCATTTGCAAAGATATTTCGGTAGGTGTAAGCTTATTCAAGTCAAGTCTATGATATAAAGAGAGAGGCATAACACTAACACCGGCTCCAAGATCACATAAAGCAGTTTTAATATAGTTTCTTTTAATGGAGCAAGGTATAGTAGGTACTCCGGGATCTCCAAGTTTCTTTGGTATTCCACCCTTAAAAGTATAATTAGCAAGCATGGTGGAAATCTCAGCTTCCGGTTTCTTTCTTTTATTAGTAATGATATCCTTCATATATTTAGCATAAGGATTTGTTTTGAGCACATCAGTTAATCGCATACGCAAAAAGATAGGCCTAATCATTTCAGCAAAGCGCTCAAAATCCTCATCATCCTTTTTCTTGGATGGTTTTGGAGGAAAAGGCATGGGTTTCTGAACCCAAGGTTCCCTTTCTTCACCATGTTTCCTAGCAACAAAGTCTCTTTTATCATAACGTTGATTCTTTGATTGTGGGTTATCAAGATCAACAGCAGGTTCAATTTCTACATCATTGTCATTACTAGGTTGAGCATCATCATGAACATCATCATTAATATTTTCATTAGGTTCATGTTCATTACCAGATTGTGTTTCAGCATCAGACATAGAGATATCATTACTAGAAGTTTGCACAGTTCTATCATTTTTTTCTTCTTTTTAGAAGAACTAGGAACATCAATATTATTTCTCTGAGAATCTTGCTCGATTCTCTTAGGGTGGCCTTCAGGATACAAAGGTTCCCGAGTCATTCTACCAGTTCTAGTAGCCACTCTAACAGCATATTCATTTTTCTTACTATTCATTTCATCAAGCACTTCTTTTTGAGACTTAAGCACTTGTTCTACTTGCGTGGTAACCATAGAAGCATGTTTGCTAACGAGTTTAAGTTCACCTTTAATATTAACCATATAATCACCCAAGCGTCTAATCATATAAGCATTTTCTTTTAATTGTCTACCAAAATAAGCATTGAAGTCGTCTTGCTTAAACATAAAGTTATCAAACTCATCCAAGCACTGACTAGCAATTTTAGTAGGAGGGACTTCAGCTTTATCATATCTATAGAGAGAATTTACCTTTACTACCTGTGTCGGGATATTGGGGTTAGGAGGTTCTTCAATAAATAAAGAATTGAGATCATAAGTTTCTTCAACAGGCGGTGAATTAAGACCATGTATTTCTTCAATAGGAGGTAAGTTCTTAACGTCTTCAGCTTTAATACCTTTCTCTTTCATAGATTTCTTTGCCTCTTGCATATCTTCGGGACTGAGAAATAGAACACCTCTCTTCTTCGGAGTTGGTTTAGGAATAGGCTCAGTAATTGGAGCAGGAGCTAGCTCAGGGGGTGCCCAATTATTTTCATTTGTCAACATATTATTCAATAGAATTTCAGCTTCATCCGGTGTTCTTTCCCTAAAAAGAGAACCAGCACAACTATCCAGGTAATCTCTGGAAGCATCGGTTAGTCCATTATAAAAGATATCAAGTATTTCGGGTTTCTTAAGAGGATGATCAGGAAAATCATTAAGTAACTTTAGAAGCCTCCCCCAACTTGTGGGAGACTCTCTTCTTTAATTTGCACAAAGTTGTATATTTCCCTCAAAGCAGCTTGTTTCTTATGAGCAGGGAAATATTTAGCTGAGAAGTAATAAATCATATCCTAGGGACTACGCACACAACCAGGATCAAGAGAATTAAACCATATCTTAGCATCACCCTTTAATGAGAACGGAAATATTTTGAGTATATAAAAGTAACGCGATCTCTCATCATTAGTGAACATGGCAGCTATATCATTTAACTTAGTAAGATGTGCCACAACAGTTTCAGATTCATAGCCATAAAATAGATCAGATTCAACCAAAGTAATTATATCAGGATCAACAGAGGATTCATAATCCTTATCAGGAACACATATAGGTGAAGTAGCAAAAGCAGGGTCGGGTTTCATTTTATCTCGAAGTGATTCTTTGTTACATTTAACTAATAACCTCTTAAGCTCATATCTATCCCTGCAAGCTAAAATAGCGGTAGAAGATTCTATATCAAAAAGATAGCCCTCAGGAATAACAGGCATATTTTCATCATCACTTTCATCATCGTATTCAGATTCAATAATTTCTTTTTCTCTAGCCCTAGCAATTTGTTCATCAAGAAATTCACCAAGGGGCACAGTAGTATCAGGCATAGAAACAGTTCCATCATAAGTATCATGCATAGCAGAAGTGGCATCATCAATAACATGCGACATATCAGAACGAATAGCAGAAGCAGGTGTAGGTGTTGCAAACTTACTCATAACAGAAGGTGAATCAAGTGTAGAGCTGGATGGCAGTTCCTTACCTCCCCTCGTAGTTGAGGGATAGATCTTGGAAATTGGATCTCTCAAGTTCTTCATAATGATAAGCAGATATATATCCCAAGTGACTCAAAGAATAGAGCTATGCTCCCTGGCAACGGCGCCAGAAATTAGTCTTGATAACCCACAAGTATAGGGGATCGCAACAGCTTTCGAGGGTAGAGTATTCAACCCAAATTTATTGATTCGACACAAGGGGAGCCAAAGAATATTCTCAAGTATTAGCAGCTGAGTTATCAATTCAACCACACCTGGAAACTTAGTATCTGCAGCAAAGTGTTTAGTAGCAAAGTAATATGATAGCGGCAACAAAAGTAAAGACATCAAAAGTAATGTTTTTGGTAGTTTTTAGTGATTGTAACAGTAGCAGCGGAAAAAGTAAATAAGCGAGAACCAGTATATGGAAAACTCATAGGCACCGGATCAGTGATGGATAATTATGCCGGATGCGGTTTATCATGTATCAGTCATAACATAGGGTGACACAGAACTAGCTCCAATTCATCAATGTAATGTAGGCATGTATTCTGTGTATAGTCATACGTGCTTATGGGAAAGAACTTGCATGACATCTTTTGTCCTACCCTCCCGTGGCAGCGGGGTCCTATTGGAAACTAAGGGATATTAAGGCCTCCTTTTAATAGAGAACCGGAACAAAGCATTAGCACATAGTGAATACATGAACTCCTCAAATTGTGGTCATCACCGGGAGTGGGCCCGATTATTGTCACTTCGGGGTTGCCGGATCATAACACATAATAGGTGACTATAGACTTGCAAGATAGGATCAAGAACTCACATATATTCATGAAAACATAATAGGTTCAGATCTGAAATCATGGCACTCGGGCCCTAGTGACAAGCATTAAGCATAGCAAAGTCATAGCAACATCAATCTCAGAACATAATGGATACTAGGGATCAAACCCTAACAAAACTAACTCGATTACATGATAAATCTCATCCAACCCATCACCGTCTAGCAAGCCTACGATGGAATTACTCACGCACGGCGGTGAGCATCATGAAATTGGTGATGGAGGATGGTTGATGATGACGACGGCGACGAATCCCCCTCTCCGGAGCCCCGAACGGACTCCAGATGAGCCCTCCCGAGAGGTTTTAGGGCTTGGCGGCGACTCTGTATCGTAAAACGCGATGATTTCTTCTCTCTGATTTTTTTCTCTCCGAAGGCAAATATATAGAGTTGGAGTTGGCGTCGAAGGGCATCCAGGGGGCCCACGAGGTAGGGGGCGCATCCTAGAGGGGGGGGCACCCCCACCCTCGTGGACAGGGTGTGGGCCCCCTGGTCTTCATCTTTGGCGAGGATTTTTTATTATTTTTTTCTAAGATGTTCCGTGGAGTTTCAGGTCATTCCGAGAATATTTATTTTCTGCACATAAAACAACACCATGGCAATTCTGCTGAAAACAACGTCAGTCCGGGTTAGTTCCATTCAAATCATACAAGTTATAGTCCAAAACAAGGGCAAAAGTGTTTGGAAAAGTAGATATGACGGAGATGTATCAACGGCTAGATGCCCAACCGCCCCCAGCGCCGATTGTATCGCCGACTCACCCCCGGGGGCGATTTTTATGCCTCCTGGGGGGCAACGGCTGGAGATGCTCTAAGTACTTAGATGCATACATGACATAACATAAGCGTGCACATCATGATGAATTGGAAACAAAACACAGAGTACAGAAAGTGTAAGCACATGATAAAACAGAATGAAGACACACAGACTAAAGAAATTGAACTGAGGAAATTGATAATGTCTTCAGTCAAAGTCTTCAAACAGATATGAACAGGTACACAACACAATAATGAAGAAATGGAAGTGTTGAGGAAATAGAACCAGTTAGCTCGGTGAAGACAATGATTTGGTAGACCAGTTCCAACTGTCGTGATAGTTGTACGTCTAGTTAGAGCGGATAGGTATTTAAACCCGAGGACACACATTCCCGGACACACAGTCCTCACCGTATTCTCCTTGAACTAAGGTCACACAGACCTCGTCCAATCACTCATGGTAAGTCTTCAGGTGACTTCCAAACCTTCATAGACTCGGTCACTCGGCGATCCACAATTTCCTCTTAGATGCTCTAGACCATGACGCCTAACCGTCTGGAGGATGCACAGTCCTCAAAGGTAACAAGCATCGGTTCCACACAGGAACAATCTCTTCAGTGATGCTCAATCACTTTGGGTTTGTCGGTGTTTGGTTTGGGGTTTTGGGTTTTTCCTCACTTGATGATTTTGGCTCAAAGTCCTCGGAGGATGGGATGCTCTCAATGACAAGTGTCGGTTTCTCGTGGAGCAGCCAACCAACTAGTGGTTGTGGGGGCGGCTATTTATAGCCTAGGGAGCAACTCGACATGATAAGACATAAATGCCCTTCAATGATATGACCGTTAGGTGGGTAGATATTTTGGGACAGCTGACGCATAGCACAACAACGGTCCGAAATTTGAGATTCAAGTTCCTCAAGGCTATCATGTTCCTCACTTGTAGGCAATCCGTACTGGCAAATTCCTAACTCCCCAGTCAGGAAAAATTCCTCAGGGACCAGAAGAACTTTATCTCTCTCACTGAAGAAATTGATTGAACTGTATGAGATTTCCAATGGCTTCACTCGAAGGGATTGGTAGGTGTAGGATTTTGAGTTGAGCATCACCTGGAAACTTTTCCTTAGTTTTACCTCGCCCCCCTTTAACAGTACGGTGTTTCCTATGACTCAAGAAAAAGAAAATGAAACTACGAAAACAAAGTCTTCACGCTTCATGTTCCTCGCATGAATATCACGTCTTCACGGTCATACCAATTTCTTCACTTTCAAAGTCTTCAGTTGAAGACATTCATTTTTAGGGGTCGACTTTCACTATAATATCAAACTCCTCATAGACTTATAGACCTGTGTACACTCACAAACGCATCAGTCCCTTAACCTATAAGTCTTCAATACACCAAAATCACTAAGGGGTACTAGATGCACTTACAACTACCACATACGAGTTTTGTGGCTGCAAAGGGTCTTTATTAGCTTTGTATCTTTTCAAATTTGGTTGCATTTTATGTATTACCATTGGTACCTAGTTATTTTTTTCATGGGCCTAATCTTACAATTGGTTGATTCATTTATAACACTATGCATGTTGTTGGTTTCTGCTACTTATGATAGTGTTAGGATTCCCCAAAAAGGGAGCCTGATGTAGTATAGTAGCAGATAGTATTTTTTTCCTCAGTTAAAAACCAAGGTTTATCGAACCAATAGGAGACGGCACACAAATAACTTGAATGGTACCTGCACACACATAAAGCAAATGCTTGCACTCAATGAGGGCAAGAGGGTTGTCAATCCCCTTGTTTTTGCCAATTGTAAGGATTAAATGTGATCGTCATAGGTATGCAAATAAAATAAAAACAACGAGCAATTTTAGGTTTTTAGTAATAATGGAGAATGGAACCAGGGTCCTAGGTTCACTAGAGGCATCTCTCTCAGAAGCATAACATCGATGGGTAAACAAATTACCGTTGCGAAATTGACAGAATATAGAGCATAGTTATGATTATGATTATTCCTGGGATGATTCATACACTAGTAGAAAAAGGGCCATTTGTCCCAGTTCATAAGGGCCTTCTGTCCCGGTTTTGGAACCGGGACTAAAAGGTCGTTACTAATGCCCTTGGCCTTTAGTCCCGGTTCTTACACGAACTGGGATAGATGGGCCTCCACGTGGCCGCTGCGGCTAGCCCAGGCAGGGGGGGCCTTTGGTCCCGGTTGGTGACACCAACCGGGACCAAAAGGCATCCACACGTCAGCAGCTGGCTGGAGCTGAGGTTTTTTTGAAAGGGGCTGGTTTAGGGATTTTGGGGGTTAATTTAGGTTGTTATTAGCTAGCTAATAGAGAGAAGTGTCCTCTCTCTTATATCTCCGTGCTTGGTTTACCAATGCTACTGCTATGCCTAAATATGGCTTAGATTGAAGTTAAGGCAACATGTGGTGCATGTCGAAAGTAATACTAATCCTAACTTGATCAAGTTTGGATTGTACTACTTTCGACATGCACCACATGCATGTTGCCTTCACTTCAATCCAATCCATGTTCATTTCACCCGCTGATATATAATAACTCTTCATGATCGCATCATGCATCATCATATATTATAACAAGTCCTACTAATCATCATCATACAACTTCTACTCGTTATTAATAACAAGTCATACGATCATCATCCTCATAGGCATCGAACCAACCCTACTTAATTGTTCTTAGCACATGATCATCAGTATTAGGTAGGACCTAAATACCCTCTTTAAGGTAAAATAGCATAAAACAATATAGACCCTAACTCTCCATTATGGAGAATGGAGATCATCCTGTCTCCAATTCTTGCGCTTCGCTTCCTTTTGCTTCCAAGAACCTCCTTACGACTGTCCATACATTTTTTCCATCCTTTGATTAGCATGTCTCCACTTCTTTGAGAAATCCGGTATGGATAGTTGAGATTAGTAGGATGACCTGGATGTATGTTCAAAACAAGAAGGCTACCATTCTGATACATCAAATGAGGCACACAATCCTCTGGGATTCTTTGTTGAAAAACATAGTAATAACTTCATAGTTAGCAATGATGTACTAGTTTTAGAAGTATGCAAAAGATGCACGGATGTCGTAATAGTAAAAAATCTTACCAGGGTATCTCCATGGTAGTTACCGTAGTTCAACACATGCACTAGTGGCACGTATTGACCATAATGTTGAGGAGTTTGATTGTAGATATTGTAATTCTCAATATCAGTACAAAATCCGACCAGATGATTTTTCTCCTGATAAGTTAATTCGGAGCCATCGGTGTAGTGGGTTTTGTCTACCATCTTCCGCACATTCTTTGAAGAATGAAAGTAAGTTGTCAATGGAAATAAGCTGTCAACTATTTTGAAATAAACAATATAAATTAGTTAATAACTATGTTTGAGAAACTCACATAGAGGTAGAACTGGAAGCGTATCAACAAGGACCCAAATGTCCATATTGTCTTGGTCGATGTCAGGATCACCAAGATCCATGGTGATAAGCATATCCTCATGAAAACCATACATCTTGCAAAGTACTTCCCAATTTTTGCAACAAAATGGGTTACACTCTCAGAATTATACAGATTTACTTCAAAATCCACATTATGATAAGTCCTTAGGTGAATTTTCTTTGTTTCATAATTTTCATGGTCTTCAAAATCCATCCTCTCCAAGACATAGCATCTTGCATGGCATGGGATAAGATACTCGAATTGTAAAAGATGAAAATTACATGTTGAAATAGTTGAAGTCATGCTTAATTACGAAAAAAACACTTGTCGTCGTTGCATACCGTTTCAACATCGAAGGTCTCCACGAGCTTAATGCTGAAGCACCGATCATCGTCCAGGTGAGGCCTGTCGCACAGACCTCGATCGTCGTGGCACGAGCTGCACTCCCTCGGGAGACTTTCGTCGTTTGATGACGACATTTACGACGTTCATAATTCAAATATTAAACTTGTACAATTAAATATATGTACTACAAAAACTAAATTAGATCATTATTATTCATCACGGGTTGACTATCGGTCTATCGAGTCTTTTCTTGAAAACTCTCAGCTCACGTGGTCTATATATTTGACTCTCGGTGATGGTCGCTCCTCCCTTCGTCCCCGAGTGCATTACACCAAAATGTCTAGCACACGGGAATGAAGGAGAAGCGACCCCCACGACAACAGTCGGGATTCTTCGTCCTCTCATATATATATGGTGGAACTCTCCCTCACTGATTCCTCTCTGACATTTGCGACCGTCGGTGATGGTAGCTCCTCCTTTTGTTCCCGAGTGCATTACACCAAATTATCTAGCACACGGGAACGAAGGAGAAGCTACCCCCACGACAACAATCGGGATTCTTCGTCCTCTCATATATGGTGGAGACTCGACAAACTTAAAGTCAACCCAAAATATCGTTTAATTATCTTTCTAAAAAAGGACATATCGTCCTCTCATATATAGGACTCATATTGACATGGAGATTTGGCTGGTCTCACCTCGAGGTCGGAGGGGGGGTCGGTGACGGGGACGACGACAGGAATGATGGAGGGGCTCCTAGATTTCTGCAAAAACATAAACCCTATAAGCTATCAACTAATCAAATGCATACGCCTTGCATAGTGCTCTGCAGTTTTAGCATTTAAAGTAGGAGTACTTTTCCAATTTGAGCATTCAATAAGCAAAACCAAATCATAAAATAAAGTAGTATTCAAATTAGCATGCATTCACTTATAAGAAAAACTACATCATCTCTTGCGTCTGTAGATCGTTGAATATTAGCACTAATACACCTCAAATACTATCATACATATAGCATCGCTAATACAGCTAGAACCATAGCGCCCGACGGGTATCGGCGCGCGTGGTGGACACCCAAAGAGAAGGAACCATCACAGGATCACTCCAGTGAGATCCCTGAAGAACCTGCCTGGTATTGTCGAACCTGCCCTCCAACACAACCATGTAGCGATGGACGTGCTCGTCCTCCTCATTGACACGGTGACGTACCACCTTCGCGGTGTCCGGAAGCCTCGCCACCGTCACAGACCCACGCGACCGCCACCAAACAAGGATCAGGTCAACGACGGGCTGGCTCCTCACCAACCTACGCCACCCGGAAGGTAGCACCTCCCAATACCAGCCCGACGGAGCCCAGTCCCGGACATGGCCCCTCTGATCAAGCCGGCCTCCTCCGCCGATTCGACGACGAGGACGCGGGATAGGCATCGTCGACGTCGATGCGGGAATAATTGCTTGAACTAAAAAAATAAACTAGTTCTATTAATTTTCTTACTAAGAATAAACCACCTCTATAGTAAAATAAAGTAGTTTTATTAAATCAACTAGTTCAACTAATAAACACTTACTATAAATAAAATAAAGTAGTACTTACTAAAAACAAATCACTTCTATAGTAAAAAAAAGTAGTTTTACTAAATCAACTAGTTCTACTACTAAGAACTTACTATAAATAAAATAAAGTAGTACTTACTAAAAATAAACTACTTCTATAGTGAAATAAAGTAGTTCTATTAAATCAACTAGTTCAACTACTTAGCACTTACTATAAATAAAATAAAGTAGTACTTACTAAAAATAAACTACTTCTATATATAGTAAAATAATGTAGTTTTATTAAATCAGCTAGTTCAACTACTAAGCACTTACTATAAATAAAATAACGTATTACTTACTAAAAATAAACTACTTCTATATATAGTAAAATAAAGTAGGTTTATTAAATCAACTAGTTCAACTACTAAGCACTTACTATAAATAAAATAAAGTAGTACTTACTAAAAATAAACTACTTCTATATATAGTAAAATAAGTATTTTTATTAAATCAACTAGTTCAATTACTAAGCCCCTCGACCCTCGAACCCTCGGCCCCTCGACGACCCTCGAACCCTCGGCCCCTCGACGACCCTTGACCCTCGACCCCTCGACCCTCGAACCCCTTGACCCTCGAACCCTTGGCCCTCGACCCCTCGATGACCCTCGCTCGACCCCTTGGTGACCCTCGACCGCTCAGCGATCAAAGAAAAAAAAAGAGAAAAAAAGAGGAGAAGAAGAAAGGAATAGAGGAGAAGAAGAAAAAATAGAAAATTTCTATTTTTTCTTCTTCTCCTCTATTCCTTTATTCTTCTCCTCTTTTTTTTCTTTTTTTCCTCTTCTTAATTATTTTTTTCGACATCCCCCCTCATGTCATGTCCGACGTCCCCCCCTCATCACATGTTCGACCCTTATTTTTTTCCTCTCTTTCTTCCTTCTTCCTAAAAGTAGAACAAACCTAAAATGCACTAAATCAACTAACCTAAATGCACTAACCTAAAATCGATATCTACTAATTACAACCTAAATAATACATATAGGAACAAAACAATTCATCATTCATCTCATTATGTACATCCTTGCATACATATGAACAAAAAGCATCATATATATCATCATCTATCAACAAAAAAGAGCATCATATGAATAAAAAACTTGTATGAACAAAACAGAGAGGAAAAGGGGGCCGGCCGCCGGACCGAACGGGGATGGGCATGATACGTCTCCAACGTATCTATAATTTTTGATTGCTCCATGCTATATTATCTTATGTTTTGGACATTATTGGGCTTTATTATCCACTTTTACATTATTTTTGGGACTAACTTATTGACCCAGAGCCCAGTGCCAGTTCCTATTTTTTCCCTTGTTTCAGTGTTTTGAAGAAAAGGAATATCAAACGGAGTCGAAACAGAATGAAACCTTCTGGAGAAGTTATTTTTGGAAGGAAAGCAACCTGATGGACTTGGAGTGCACGTTAGGAAAGAAACGAGGGAGCCACGAGGTAGGGGCGCACCCTCCACCCTCGTGGGCCCCTCGTGGCTCCCCTGACGTACTTCTTCCGCCTATATATATATAAACACTATTCTGATTACGGGATCAGAATAATATTCTGATCACAACATGAACTTCCCGAGTAACGCGCCTGACCTTCCTCGTGTGCTAGGTTGAACTTCAACTAAAAGGTGTCCAAATGGGGCTTGCTATATATCGTTGGAAAGCTATGGACACCAGTATTATGACTCAAGTTCAATTTTTGGCAAAATGTAAGCGGTTTAAGAGCAGTTTTGAAAACCGTTTTTTTGTACAAAAAACGTGAATCGTATTTTCGATCGCATTTTGAAACCATTTGTCGGAATGAGGCAAATAATATGGCATTGGAAAGCTGCTGCAAAACCTCTCCTTCGACATGTTGAAAGTTTTCCCTAATTCCCTACGGTTAAAGAGTAATTTGGCAAATCGTAAAATTTTGCAAACCAAACAGCCGAGTTCGTATTTTTGATGTCATTTCTAAACGGCTAATCCAATTGAGGCAAATAATATGGCGTTGGAAAGCTTATGAAAATGCGCTACTTTTTCATGTTAAAAGTTTTTTCTAATTTTGAATGGTTTAAAATTAATTTAGAAAACGATACAAGTTCCACCGAGTTTGTATTTTCGAGCTAATTTTTAAACCATACGTCCAAATGCAGCAAATGATATGGCGTTGGAAAGCTTGAAGAAATATGAAACTTTTTTGTATATATTGTTTCTCCTAATTCATTACGGTTTTATGTCAGTTTTGAAAATGGCTAAAAACATATTTTTGCCGTAATTTCTACAAACTTTATCAGAATGGGGCAAATAATATACCGTTGAAAAGCTACGGAAAATGCGAAACTTTTTCATGTTGATTGTTTTCTCTGATTCCTAGGCGTTTTCAAGTAATTTCGAAAACAGAGGGATCATTCGTTCTGCCTTTATCGCGAAACAGATTCGCCGAAAATGCATTGTGTGAAGAACCTGAACTTCTCGGCATGTTTACTTGAACTTCACTCTGTTTTTCACGTGATTTTTTTGCTCGTAGCTGTCGGTCCACTGCTCGTAGCTCTCCATCCACTCATCGGAATTGAGCAAGTGATATACCATGGAAAGCTGCTGTAAACACGCAAGTTTCCCGTGTTGATCATTTTTTCATACTCGTGGTGATTTTAAAAGTTTTTTATCTGAAATTCATTCAGCATAGTAGTTGAACTTCCTGCTGTTTTCACGTTGAACTTATGTGACGTATTTTTGTTTATAATTTTCTCATCCATTCATCGGTGTTACAAAAATGATATTCCTTTTGTACAAACCTCTCTCACAATAATTTTTCTAACTTTCTCCGACCGAGCACTTGAACTTATAACAACAACAAATTTTGACCTTGCCTTTTTATTCATGTTTCTCATATTAAACACACACCATGTAGTACATGAACTTTTTCCATTTTTATAATTTGAATTTTTTATTTTCTTTTTGAAATCAAATTTCTCCCAAATAGTAATTGAACTTCTTTGTGGATTGAGATAATTATTTTAAAAATAAATAAATAATATTTTTTGTGTTTCCAAACATGGAAATATAAGGTGAACCTCTCTCGCAAGAATTTTTGAACTTCCCTGGACAGAGCACGTGAACTTCTTGCAACAAACCTTTTAAGCTTTTAGTTTTATATTCTTATATTCTTATCTGAAATGCATTCCATGTAGTAGTTGAACTTCCCGATGTTTTCACCATGAACTTCTGTCACGTATTTGTGTTCAACCTCTCTCACAACAATTTTTGAACTTTATCGGGCCGAGCACTTGAACTTCTAAAAACAAAATCATTTAGCCTTTGCTTTTTCATTCTTTTTTTCATACAAAATGCACACCGTGTAGTACGTGAACTTCTGGCAGTTATCAATCTGAACTTCTCTCGGTTACATGAAAATATCTGAGTTTTTTATGAATATTAATCTGAATTTCTTAATACTTTTTTATGAATTCTGAAGCGCTCTATTTTAAAAGTTGAACTTCTTGTTATTTTATTTTTGAACTTCTTGTTTCCATTCTTTAATAATGAGGGAAATCTGACTTTTATATAATCATCGAACTTCTCCATATTTTTAATATGGACTTCCTGGGTTTTTTTCTTAATCTTTTTATGAAATTTTGAAGTGCTCTATTTTTAAAAGTTGAACTTCTTGTCATTAATTTTTGTAGATCTTGTTTCATTCTTTAATAACTAGGAAAATCCGAGTTTTCTATAACAATCGAACTTCTTCATCTTTTTAATTTGGACTCCAGGTTTTATTTTTTTAGTAACAAAAAATCCTACTTTTTGATAGACATCGAGCCGCTCCATTTTTAAATTTGAACTTCTAGGTTTATTTTAACAGAGAAAATCTTCTTTCTAAATTTGTTTGAGATGCTTCTTTTTAACGACCTTCTTTGGGTTTGTAACAAGCATTGAACTTCTTCATCTTTTTAATTTAAACCTATATGCTTTTTCTAGAAACAGGGAATGTTTTTTATAATTTTTGAAATGATAATTTTTTAATTTAAACTTCAATGTAATAGTATAGGAAAACGGGGAATGTTTTTTTATAATTTTTTAATAATCATTTTTTTAATTTGAACTTCAATGTAATAGTATTACACAAAGAAAAACTCGAAAAAGCTCCAACTTTTCCATGGCACTAGCACACGAGCAAACTTTTGTTTTTAGCCTGCCACTAGTTTTTCATTTGACTTGCTATGAACAATTTGTTCGACCTGCACATAGCACAATCCAGGAGGAGCTATACAACAATGTTGTTTTGGCATGGCACGGAAGCGCACACAAAGGACTTGATGATGCATCTTTGTGCCACTCTGGGCAGCGTTATTTGTGCTGTAATAAACGTCGAGTTGCCCCGTTATTTTAAATTTGAACTTCTAGTTTATTTAAGAAATGAGGAAAATCCTTTTTCTTTTAGAACTGTTGTGAATTATTCTATCTTGTTTTAATTTGACCTTCTTTGGCTTTTTTGTAAATCAAAAAATAATTTTTTTAGTACAAAGATAAATCATCTATGTGTTTTTATAATTTGAATTTAGGTTATATTGTTTATAAACTAAAATATTTTTGGATCGGTGCACTACCTTTTTTCACAATGATTGATTTCACCAACAGGATTTAGTAAAGTGTATGTTCGTTTATAACTACAACAGAGGCTCTCTTTTACATGTACTTTCTGGAATGATTCTCTATACATACAAAGATCTGCAGTGTTGATTTTTCTCTGTTTTCTTTAGCTGATCTCTTGTGATGTGAGCACAAAGATGGAAACTAAAGAACATGCAGCTCTGTTCTTGGAGCATTCTCTGCACTTTGCTTTCCTCACAACACACCATTTGGCCTTCTCTACACTTTGCTTTTCTCCCAACGCACCATTTCTTTCTGAAAGGGTAGTTCTGAGAAAGCATCAGCCAACACATAAACACTGCAGATCCTTTGATGCTCACAGAAAGTTGGAATCTGTATACTACTAGTACCACCATTAGAGACAGACTAGCTAACTCCCGTGCCACACTCAATCATTGTTGTTTTTTCCTGAAGCTCGGAATTACATTTTCCTGCCTTCTTCCCGTGCTTGCTTGTTCTTTTCTTTTGACAGGTGAGAAATCAATGTGTGTTGCCACAGCGTCACCTTCTGGAGGAGCATCAAGAGGAAGTCGAAGCTATCTTGGGGAACGACGTTCGTGCCCCGCAGGGGGATTGGGACCGCTACAACGGTGGGATCCGGGAGATCATCATCCACGGTCGGTGCGGCACTCTGCTGGTAGAAGTTCGAGGATGGATCCAGAGGAAGTTCGAGATGAGTAGGCGGTTTGGCGAAGACGATGCCTGATAGTGGCAACACTCTGGAGGTAGGACGGCAGTGCGCGATGTCGTTGGGGCTGGGCAGCGGCGCACTGGGGCGCCGGTGAAATCATTCAATAACGAAGAAGAAGAAGGCAGGCAAGGGGATCTCACCGGCCCTGACCGGGATCTGTGTGCGTGGTGATGAGGATCCGGTCCTGCAGGCGGCGGCGCCCGTGGTCGGGACGGGTGGCGGCGCTGCGGCAGGAGGGCCCGGCGGCGGCGCTGCGGGAGGAGGCCGGCGGCGGCGTCACGGTAGGAGGCGGTGATTTCTGAATGGGGGTTTCTAGAGGTGGCGGCGCCCGGGGTTGGCGGGGCAGCGGCGCCTCGGGTCAGGGGTGGCGGCGCCTGTGGTCGAGGGCGGCAACGGTAGGGTGGTCCCCGGCGGTAGGTGGATTGGTGGTTTCCTGCAGGGACGATGGGTGGGTCGGGGATCGTGAGTGGTGCGGGATTTAGGGGATGGGTTCTGGCTTCTTTTGGCATCTACGGGATCTCAGGAGTATCCGATCGTGACTATATAGGGGGAGCTGTGATCCAAATAGTTATTCTAATCCCAGGATTAGAATAGTGTTACTCTATATATATATAGGGTCGCGCTATTCGTCACCCTGGGTGAGAAATAGTTATTCTTCACCCCTTCTATTTTACCATCAATGCACCGTAATTTTATGTTCCGTAAGTTTTGTCTTATTTCCGACGCAAAAAGGGACCGTAAGAAAATATATAATCGCCGTAAAAAATATTTTATGTTATGTAAAATTATAAACATAAAAACATAGTCTAAAATACACATAAACTGCAAATTTTCTTGTCTTATGACCTATATTTTTATTTTCTTATGTCAAATTTTACATAGTGAATCAATAGGAATGTAACTATTTGAATTCGAAACGTAATTTAATTATGAAATGATCGTAAGATTACTTCGGGTGAAAAATAACTTATTCTGCACCCTGGGTGATGAATATATATATATATATATATATATATATATATATAGGCGGAAGAAGTACGTCAGGGGAGCCACGAGGGGCCCACGAGGGTGGAGGGCGCGCCCCCTACCTCGTGGCTCCCTCGTTTCTTTCCTGACGTGCACTCCAAGTCCATCAGGTTGCTTTCCTTCCAAAAATAACTTCTCCAGAAGGTTTCATTCTGTTTCGACTCCGTTTGATATTTCTTTTCTTCGAAACACTGAAACAAGGGAAAAACAGGAACTAGCACTGGGCTCTGGGTCAATAAGTTAGTCCCAAAAATAATATAAAAGTGGATAATAAAGCCCAATAATGTCCAAAACATAAGATAATATAGCATGGAGCAATCAAAAATTATAGATACGTTGGAGACGTATCAGCATCTCCAAGCTTAATTCCTGCTCGTCCTCGAGTAGGTAAATGATAAAAAACAGAATTTTTGATGTGGAGTGCTACTTGGCATAATTTCAATGTAATTCTTCTTACTTGTGGTATGAATATTCAGATTCGAAAGATCCAAGATAAAATTTCATATTGACATAAAAATAATAATACTTCAAGCATACTAACTAAGCAATTATGTCTTCTCAAAATAACGTGGCCAAAGAAAGTTCATCCCTACAAAATCATATAGTTTAGTCATGCTCCATTTTCGCCACACAAGAATGCTCTCATCATGCACAACCCCGATGACAAGCCAAGGAATTGTTTCATACTTTAGTAATCTCAAACCTATAAACTTTCACGCAATACATGAGAGCGAGCCATGGACATAACACTATGGGTGGAATAGAATATAATGAGGGGGGTTATGTGGAGAAGACAAAAAAAGAAGAAAGTCTCACATCAACAAGGCTAATCAATGGGCTATGGAGATGCCCACCGATTGATGTTAATGCAAGGAGTAGGGATTGCCATGCAGCGGATGCACTAGAGCTATAAATGTATGAAAGCTCAACAAAAGAAACTAGTGGGTGTGCATCCAACTTGCTTGCTCACGAAGACCTAGGGCACTTGAGAAGGCCCATTGTTGGAATATACAAGCCAAGTTCTATAATGAAAAATTCCCACTAGTATATGAAAGTGACAAAATAAGAGACTCTCTAACATGAAGATTAAGGTGCTACTTTGAAGCACAAGTGTGGCCAAGGATAGTAACATTGTCCCTTCTCTCTTTTTCTCTCATTTTTGGGCCTTTTTATGGCCTTTATCTTTTTTGGGGGGCCTTCTCCTTTTTTATGGCCTTTCTCTTTTTTATTTTATTCCTCACTTGGGACAATGCTCTATAAAATGATGATCATCACACTTCTATTTATTTACAACTCAAGAATTACAACTCGATACTAGAACAAAGTATGACTCTGTATGAATGCCTCCGGTGGTGTACCGGGATAAGCAATGAACCAAGAGTGACATGTATGAAATAATTATGAACGGTGGCTTTTCCACAAATACTATGTCAACTACATGATCATGCTAAGCAATATGACAATGATGGAGCGTGTCATGATAAACGGAATGGTGGAAAGTTGCATGGCAATATATCTCGGAATGGCTATGGAAATGCCATAATAGGTAGGTATGGTGGCTGTTTTGAGGAAGATATATGGAGGTTTATGTGTGAAAGAGCGTATCATATCACGGAGTTTGGATGCACCAGTGAAGTTTACGCCAACTCTCAATGTGAGAAAGGGCAATGCACGGTACCGAAGAGGCTAGCAAGGATGGAAGGGTAAGAGTGTGTATAATCCATGGACTCAACATTAGTTATAAAGAACTCACATACTTATTTCAAAAATCTACAAGTCATCAAAAATCTCGGCACTACGTGCATGCTCCTAGGGGGATATATTGGTAGGAAAAGACCATCGCTCGTCCCCGACCGCCACTCATAAGGAGGACAATCAAATAACACCTCATGTTTCAAATTTGTTACATAACATTTACCATACGTGCATGCTACGTGACTTGCAAACTTCAACACAAGCATTTGTCAATTTCACAACTACTCAACTAGCATGACTTTGATATCACTACCTCCATGTCTCAAAACAATCATCAAGCATCAAACTTCTCTTAGTATTTAACACACTCATAAGAAAGTTTTTACTAGTCTTGAATACCTAGCATATTAGGATTAAGCACATTACCATGCTGTTTGAGACTCTCAAAATAATCTAAGTGAAGCATGAGAGAATAATAGTTTCTATAAAACAAAACCATCATCGTGCTCTAAAAGATATAAGTGAAGCACTAGAGCAATAACACACTACTCCGAAAGATGTAAGTGAAGATCAATGAGTAGTTGAATAATTATGCAACTATGTGAAGACTCTCTAACATTTAAGAATTTCAGATATTGGTATTTTATTCAAACAGCAAACAAAACAAAAAAAAATGACATTCTAAGAATGGCAAACATCATGTGAAGAAGCAAAAACTTAGGATCAACCGAAACTAACCGATAGTTGTTGAAGAAGAAAGGTGGGATGCCAACCGGGGCATCCCCAAGCTTAGGCACTTGATACTTCTCGAAATATTATCTTGGGATGCCTTGGGCATCCCCAAGCTTGAGATTTTGTGTCTCCTTAATTCCTCTCATATCACGGTCTCCCTAAATCTCAAAAGCTTCATCCACACAAAACTCAACAAGGACTCATGAGATAAGTTAGTATAAACCATTGCAAAAACCTTATCATACTCTACTGTAGCAAATAACTAAAATTATTATTCAACATTGCATACTAAATGCCTATGCATATTTAATAGTCCTATCCTCAAATAGAATCATTAAAGAAGCAAACATATGCAAACAATGCAAACATAACAACAATCTGCCTAGACAGGACAATCTGTAAAGAATGCAGAAAAATCCATATTTCCCTAACTCCAAAAATTATGAAAGAAAATTCCAACTCTAGTAAATTTATCAGAGCTTAATATTCAAAAGGTTTCAACATTTTATCACATTCTGACTTTTCTAGGGAATTATTGCAACATTGGTAAACTTTCTGTTTTCAAACAGCAACATGAAGACTTGTAAAATAGGCATAGTAAAGGCTATCAATGCCACTTTTATTGAAATAAAAGATGCAAAATATTGTTCTAAATAACAGCAAGAAAATCTTAACAAAATAAATTTACACTCCAAGCAAAACACATATCATGTGGTGAATAAAAATATAGCTTCAAGTAAAGTTACAGATGAACGAAGACGAAAGAGGGGATGCCTTCCGGGGCATCCCCAAGCTTAGTCTTTTGGTTGTCCTTGAATATTACCTTGGGGTTCCTTGGAATCCCCAAGCTTAGGTTCTTGCCACTCCTTGTTCCATAGTCCATCGAATATTTACCCAAAACTTGAAAACTTCACAACACAAAACTTAACAGAAAACTCGTAAGCTCCGTTAGTATAAGAAAGAAAATCACCATCATAAGGTACTGTAATGAACTCATTCTAAATTCATATTGGTGTAATATATAATGTATTCTAACTTCTCTATGGTTCATACCCTCCGATACTACTCATAGATTCATCAAAATAAGCAAACAACACGATGAAAACAGAATCTGTCAAAAACAGAACAGTCTGTAGTAATCTGTAGGTCTCGACCACTTCTGGAACTCATAAAATTCTCAAATAAATTTCTGGACGTGAGGAATTTGTCTATTAATCATCTGAAAAATTAATTAACTAAATATCACTCTCCAGTAAAAAGTTGTAGCTAATCTCGTGAGCGCTAAAGTTTCTGTTTTTTACAGCATGATCATAAAGGCTTCACCCAAGTCTTCCCAAAGGTTCTACTTGGCACAAACACTAATTAAAACATAAAACCACATCTAAACAGAGGCTAGATGAATTATTTATTACTAAACAGGAGCAAAAATCAAGGAACAAAAACAAAATTGGGTTGCCTCCCAACAAGCGCTATCGTTTAACGCCCTTAGCTAGGCATGATGATTTCAATGATGCTCACATAAAGGATAAGAATTGAAACATGAAGAGAGCATCATGAAGAATATGACTAGCACATTTAAGTCTAACCCACTTCCTATGCATAGGGATTTTGTGAGCAAACAACTTGTGGGAACAAGAATCAACTAGCATAGGAAGGCAAAACAAGCATAACTTTGAAACTTTAAGCACATAGGGAGGAAACTTGATATTATTGCAATTCCTACAAGCATATGTTCCTCCCTCATAATAATTTTCAGTAGCATCATGAATAAATTAAACAATATAACTAGCACCTAAAGCATTCTTTTCATGATCTACTAGCATAGAAATTTTATTACTTCCCACATAAGCAAAATTCTTCTCATTTGGAATAGTGGGAGTATCATAAGAGACTTGAATACTATAAATTATTTCCACATTAAAAGAGTAATGTTCAGAGAAAGGGTACTCATAATCATGACAAGTTTTATAAATATAATCATCACTACTCTTTACAGCATAAGTTTTATCACAATAATCATCATAAGTAGCAACTTTGTTCTCATCATAATCGATTGAAACCTCTTCCAAAGTAGTGGATACATCACTAAATAAAGTCATGACCTCTCCAAATCCACTTTCATCAATATAATAATCATAAATAGGAGGCATGCTTTCATCATAATAAATTTTCTCATCAAAACTTGGGGGACAAAAAATATCATCTTCATCAAACATAGCTTCCCCAAGCTTGTGGCTTTGCATATCATTAGCATCATGGATATTCAAGGAATTCATACTAATAACATTGCAATCATGCTCATCATTCAAAGATTTAGTGCCAAACATTTTAATGCATTCTTCTTCTAACACTTTGGCACAATTTTCCTTTCCATCATACTCACAAAAGATATTAAAAGATGAAGCATATGAGGCAAACTCAATTCCATATTTTTTTGTAGTTTTCTTTTATAGACTAAACTAGTGATAAAACAAGAAAATAAAAGAATAGATTGCAAGATCTAAAGATATACCTTCAAGCACTCACCTCCCCGGCAATGGCGCCAGAAAAGAGCTTGATGTCTACTACACAACCTTCTTCTTGTAGACGTTGTTGGGCCTCCAAGTGCAGAGGTTTGTAGGACAGTAGCATATTTCCCTCAAGTGGATGACCTAAGGTTTATCAATCCGTAGGAGGCGTAGGATGAAGATGGTCTCTCTCAAGCAACCCTGCAACCAAATAACAAAGAGTCTCTTGTGTCCCCAACACACCCAATACAATGGTAAATTGTATAGGTGCACTAGTTCGGGAAGAGATGGTGATACAAGTGCAATATGGATAGAAGATAATAGTTTTTGTAATCTGAAAATATAAAAACAGCAAGGTAACTAATGGTAAAAGTGAGCATAAACGATATTGCAATGATAGGAAACAAGGCCTAGGGTTCATACTTTCACTAGTGCAAGTCCTCTCAACAATAATAACATAATTGGATCACATAACTATCCCTCAACAAAGAGTCACTCCAAAGTCACTAATAGCGGAGAACAAACAAAGAGATTATGGTAGGGTACGAAACCACCTCAAAGTTATTCTTTCCAATCAATCCGTTGGGCTATTCCTATAAGTGTCACAAACAGCCCTAGAGTTCGTACTAGAATAACACCTTAAGACACAAATCAACCAAAACCCTAATGTCACCTACATACTCCAATGTCACCTCAAGTATTCGTGGTTATGATTATACGATATGCATCACACAATCTCAGATTCATCTATTCAACCAACACATAGAACCTCAAAGAGTGCCCCAAAGTTTCTACCAGAGAATCACGACGAAAACGTGTGCCAACCCCTATGCATAGGTTCATGGGCGGAACCTGCAAGTTGATCACCAAAACATACATCAAGTGAATCATGTAATATCCCATCATCACCACAGATACGCACGACAAGACATACATCAAGTGTTCTCAAATCTTTAAAGACTCAATCTGGTAAAAATAACTTCAAAGGGGAAACTCAATCCATTACAAGAGAGTAGAGGGGGAGAAACATCATAAGATCCAACTATAATAGCAAAGCTCGCGATACATCAAGATCGTGCCAAATCAAGAACACGAGAGAGAGAGAGAGAGAGAGAGAAATCAAACACATAGCTACTGGTACATACTCTCAGCCCCGAGGGAGAACTACTCCCTCCTCATCATGGAGAGCGCCGGGATGATGAAGATAGCCACCGGAGAGGGACTCCCCCTCCGGGAGGGTGCCGGAACGGGTTTAGATTGGCTTTCGGTGGCTACGGAGGCTTCTGGCAGCGGAACTCCCGATCTATTCTGTTCCCCGATCGTTTTAGGGTATATATATATATATACACTATTCTGATCACGGGATCAGAATAATATTCTGATCACAACATGAACTTCCCGAGTAACGCGCCTAACCTTCCCCGAGTACTAGGTTGAACTTCAGCTAAAAGGTGTCCAAATGGGGCTTGCGATATTCCGTTGGATAGCTATGAACATTAGTATCATGACCCAAGTTAAATTTTTTGGCAAAATGTAAGCGGTTTAAGAGCAGTTTTGAAAACCGTTTTTTCTTCATACAAAAAACGTGAATCGTATTTTCGATCGCATTTTTAATCTGTTTATCGGAATGAGGCAAGTAATATGGCGTTTTAAAGCTTCTGCAAAACCGCTCCTTCCACATGTTTAAAGTTTTCTCTAATTCCCTACGGTTAAAGAGTAACTCGGAAAATCGTAAAATTTCGCAAACCGAACACCCGAGTTCGTATTTTCGACGCCATTTCTAAATGGCTAACCCAATTGAGGCAAATAATATGGCGTTGGAAAGCTTATGAAAATGCGCTACTTTTTTATGTTAAAAGTTTTTTCTAATTTTGAATGGTTTAAAAGTAATTTAGAAAATAGTACAAGTTCCACCGAGTTCGTATTTTCGAGCTAATTTTTTAGCCGTACATCCAAATGCAGCAAATGATATGGCGTTGGATAGCTTGAAGAAATGCGAAACTTTTTTGTATATATTGTTTATCCTAATTCACTATGGTTCTATGTCAGTTTTGAAAATGGTTAAAAATGTATTTTTGCCGTAATTTCTACAAACTTTATCGGAATGGGGCAAATAATATACCGCTGAAAAGCTACGGAAAATGCGAAACTTTTTCATGTTGATGGTTTTCTCTGATTCCTAGCCGTTTTCAAGTAATTTCGAAAACGGCGGGATCATGCGTTCTGCCTATATCGCGAAACAGATTCTTCGAAAACGCACCGCGTGAAGAACATGAACTTCTCGGCGCGTGTACCTGAACTTCACTCTGTTTTTCACGTGATTTTTTTGCTCGTAGGTCTCCATCCACTGCTCGTAACTCTCCATCCACTCACCGAAATTGAGCAAGTGATATACCAGCGGAAAGCTGCTGTAAGCACTTAACTTTCCCGTGTTGATCGTTTTTTCATATTCGCAACAATTTTGAAAGTTTTCATTTGAAATTCATCCACTGTAGTAATTGAACTTCCTGCTATTTTTAGTTGAACTTCTGTGACGTATTATGAGTTGTTTTTATAAGTGCAAAAAATGGCGTTGTGTTTTTTATTTTTTGAACAGGTAAATGCTAGGTTTTAATAAACTCCGAACTTCTGTGTTATTTCAATTTGAACTTCACCTTTTTGTATTTTGATTAAAGAATTGTATTCGTTTTTTATGCAAAAAAAAATCGAGCATTAAAAATACAAGGTGAACCTCTCTCGCAAGGATTTTTGAACCTCCCCGGACAGAGCACTTGAACTTCTTTCAACAAACATTTTAAGCTTTTATTTTTTTATACTTTTATTCTCACCTGAAATGCATTCCTTGTAGTAGTTGAACTTCTGGTTGTTTTCACCTTAAATTTCTGTCATGTATTTTTGTTCAACCTCTCACAAGAATTTTTAAACTTTCTCGGGCCGATCACTTGAACTTCTAGCAACAAAATTTTAGGCTTTGCATTTTCATTCTTTCTTAATAGAAAATGCATACCGTGGTGTACATGAACTTCTGGCAGTTATCAATCTGAGCTTCTGAGATCATGCGTTCTGCCTTCATAAAAAATACAGAGTCTCCAAAAATGCAATTCGTGAAGAGGTTGAACTTCTGGAGCATGTATTTTTGAACTTCACTCTATTTTTCATGTGTTGTTTTTTTCCTGTAACTCCCCAACCACATACCAGAATTGAGCAAATAACATACCGATGGGAAGCTGTTGAAAACACGCAACTTTCCCCGTGTCGATTATTTTTTTCATACTCTTGACGGTTCAATTTTTTTTAATACATAAAAATGTGTTTTAATTGGTATACATGAAACTTTTAAACCACAAATCGGAATGTAGCATATAATATACCGCTGGAAAGCTTATGAATAGGACCAACGTTTTCATGTAGACAGACAATACAAATACGTTGTCGTTTGAGAGCAGTTTTAAAAATGGCAAAAACAATGTCGTATTTTGCATGTTTTTTACATGTAATTGAAGGTCGGACGTCTCGCACTAGAGATCTTGATTTTCACCCGGAGGAGCACGTGAACTTCTTGCCACAAACGTTTTAAGCTTTTAGTTTTCTATTCTTATATGTCTTATCTGAAATGTGTTTTGTGTAGTAGTTGAACTTCTCGCTATTTTTCATCCTGAACTCCTGTCACCTATTTGTTGTTCCTAATTCCTCACCCGTTCATCAAATTCCTGCACAACATTTTTTTGTGAATTTTTGCACATGTAAATACACGGAGAACCTCCTTCACAATTTTTTTCGAACTCTCCTGGGCCAACCACGTGAACTTCTAGCAAAAGTCATTTCAGACATTGTCTTTTTATTCCTTTTCTTATATGAAACACACTTGATGTAGTAGTTGAAACGCTTGTTCTTTTTGCTTTGAACTTCTCATTTTTTTTGTATACACCGAACTACTCTGTATTTGATTTGGGACTTCTCGGTTTTATTTGTTTATTTAGTACCAATAAAATCCAACTTATTTTAATTTGCACTTCTTAGTTTTATTCTTTAGTAACGAGAAAAATTGGGGGAAATATGTTTTTATAAATTCTTTTCGAAATGCTCCTCTTTCTAAATTTAGACTTCTTTTATTTTTTTTTATAAACGAGAAAAATCTGTTATAAAGAATTTTTAAGTACTTTTTTGAACTTCTTTCTCTAATTTTTTGAACTTCCAAATTTGACTTTTAGATATTAAAAACTTCATTTTTTTTAACGTCGACCTGCTTTGGTTTTTAAATTTGAACTTCTTGTAGAATTTTGTCGCGACGTTTTTATGCATTTTTACTTTTTTTAGTGAAATGGCCTAGGCAGTCTCTTTTTCATTTGATAGTTTTTCTTCTGTATGTACTACACGTGCACTTCAGAATTTCTGAAACATGAACTTCACGTGCTATTTTTTATATGAAACTCGATAGTTTTTATTCTTTGAATTCCATGATTTTTTTGTTTTACATTTTTTTGGTTTGAACTTCAATGTTCGTTACACCTGAACTTTCGAAAACACACCTTTTTATACACATTTTTCTCTTGAATCCAAGGTCGTAAAAAACAATAGGAAAATTGGGGTCAATTTTCACAAGCAAGTTTCCCATAGGCAGTAATACATGAACTTCTCATGTTTGTCTTTAACACTAGTGGGTGGAGCATCACAAATGGACAACGGCCCCTTGATGAATAGGAAGAGAAGTAAGATTCCTAATGCTGGGGAAGGTCTGATTCAGTCGTCGCTGCAGTCCAAACGCGGTTGCGAGTGCACCGGTGGTCGCCGTCTGTGTCCAACGATCCCCATCCATCTGCTGCCATCAGACACACTGGTGGTAGGAATGACCAGACCCGGCAACCAAAATCCATGCTGAGCCCATCTGGCGCGTGAGGAATGAAGAAGGGAGGACGGAGACAGCGGTAGGGGAGGGTCACCGGTGGGGGAGAATGCCAGCAGGGGAGGGTCGCCATGGCGAATCTTGCGGGCTGGGGATGGAAGCATGGGGGCCTAAAGAGGAGCTGCGATTGAGGTAGATTGTCACCGTGGTGGCGATTGGGGCAGGTGGCGACCCCGACGGAGGTTGGGGGAGGAGCGGGAGAGGGTCCCGTGGAGGCCTAGGGTCGCGCGGCCACCGGCGACCTTCCTGACCCGGAGACTTATCCGGCCGTCGTCCGCGTCGGTCTCTGATCGAAATGATGGGGACCATCGGGATTCGAAGCTTGGCGCCGATATTGAATGCGCAGACGCAAGATCCAGGTCGTGGTGGTGACTGTGGTTGCCGGGGGGCGGCGCATGGCAGGGGTTGCTGTAGGCGGCGACGACTTGGGTTGCAGCGGGGCGGCGGCTGGCGTGGTTTGCGGGGAGCAGTGACTGGTGGGGTTGCCAGGAGCGGCGGCTAAAGGGGTTGCCTGGGCGACGGTGCTGGCGGCATGATTTGAGGAGGGCAGCGGCGGCTGATTCAGTCGGAGGCTTGGGACGGCTCCGGGGAAGAAGGCAGGGGAGGGGGAGGCGGGGCGAGGGGCGGGGTCCGGTCTGGATCGGGGGAAGAATGTGGATGTGGGGGATGTGGGAGGGGAATGGGTGGTTTTTTTCGTCCGCAGATTCGGGAGTTCGGGAGGACCTCCGCGCCTTCTATATAGGGCGTTGTGATCCAAATAACTATTCTGATCCTGGGAATAGAATAGTGCTACTATATATATATATATATATATATATATATATATATATATATATATATATATACCCTAAAATGATCGGGGAACAGAATAGATCGGGAGTTCCGCCGCCAGAAGCCTCCGTAGCCACCGAAAGCCAATCTAGACCCGTTTCGGCACCCTGCCGGAGGGGGAATCCCTCTCCGGTGTCTATCTTCATCATTCCGGCGCTCTCCATGACGAGGAGGGAGTAGTTCTCCCTCGGGGCTGACGGTATGTACCAGGAGCTATGTGTTTGATCTCTCTCTCTCTCTCTCTCTCGTGTTCTTGATTTGGCAAGATCTTGATGTATCGCGAGCTTTGCTATTATAGTTGGATCTTATGATGTTTCTCCCCCTCTACTCTCTTGTAATGGATTGAGTTTCCCCTTTGAAGTTATTTTATCGGATTGAGTCTTTAAAGATTTGAGAACACTTGATGTATGTCTTGCCGTGCGTATCTGTGGTGACAATGGGATATCACATGATTCACTTGATGTATGTTTTGGTGATCAACTTGCGGGTTCCGCCCATGAACCTATGGATAGGGGTTGGCACACGTTTTCATCGTGATTCTCCGGTAGAAACTTTGGGGCACTCTTTGAGGTTCTATGTGTTGGTTGAATAGATGAATTTGAGATTGTGTGATGCATATCGTATAATCATACCCACGGATACTTGAAGTGACATTGGAGTATCTAGTGACATTAGGATTTTGGTTGATTTGTGTCTTAAGGTGTTATTCTAGTACGAACTCTAGGGCTGTTTGTGACACTTATAGGAATAACCCAACGGATTGATTGGAAAGAATAACTTTGAGGTGGTTTCGTACCCTACCACAATCTCTTTGTTTGTTCTCCGCTATTAGTGACTTTGGAGTGACTCTTTGTTGCATGTTGAGGGATAGTTATGTGATCCAATTATGTTATTATTGTTGAAAGGACTTGCATTAGTGAAAGTATGAACCCTAGGCCTTGTTTCCTATCATTGCAATACCGTTTATGCTCACTTTTACCATTAGTTACCTTGCTGTTTTTTTATTTTCAGATTACAAAAACTATTATCTTCTATCCATATTGCACTTGTATCACCACCTCTTCGCCGAACTAGTGCACCTATACAATTTACCATTGTATTGGGTGTGTTGGGGACACAAGAGACTCTTTGTTATTTGGTTGCAGGGTTGCTTGAGAGAGACCATCTTCATCCTACGCCTCCTACGGATTGATAAACCTTAGGTCATCCACTTGAGGGAAATTTGCTACTGTCCTACAAACCTCTGCACTTGGAGGCCCAACAATGTCTACAAGAAGAAGGTTGTGTAGTAGACATCAGGGCGGCACGCACCGTCGGGGTAGGCACAGGCGCGGGGCGGCGCGTTGACGGCGAGCTCAGGGAAGGGCAGGGGCATGGGGCGGTGTGGCGATGACGAGCTCGGGGCAGGGCGTGTAGGGGCGCGGCGGCGGCACGGACACGGCGAGCTCGGGGCAGGGCAGGGGAGAGGACGCCGATGACGAGCACTGGCAGGGGGCGGGTGCGGCGCGTCGACGGGGAGCTCAGGGCAGGGCGACGACGTGTGGCAGCCTGGCGGCATCCTGTCCGCGCGCGTCGTCGGGGGCGAACTGCAAGATGCAAGCCAAAATTTTCACAAGTCTTCCTTATATACATGAAGATTTAGTACCAGTTCTTAGCACCAACCGGGACCAATGCACCTCTTTGGTACCGGTTGGTGCCACCAACCAGGACCAGAGGCCTCTTTTCAGCAGCCCAAAGGGCGGGAAACAAAGACCTTTGGTCCTGGTTGGTGCCACCAACCGGTACCAAAGAGGGTTATTGGTCCCGATTGGTGCTAAGAACCGGTACCAATGCCACCCATTAGTCCCGGTTGGTGGCACAAATCGGGACCAAATGTTGTGTGCTGGAACTGGCACGGTGCGGTGCTATGTTTAGTCCCACCTTGCTAGCCGAGAGGGGCTCAGAGTGGTTTATAAGCCCTGCCGAGCCGACCACTTCGAGCTCCTCTCTACTGCAGGCTTACGGGCCTAAATCTAGTCTTTGTGCTTGTGGGCCTATTGGGCCTACTACGGGCCTGCATCCTGGCCCTAGTAGTGGGTTTCTAGTCGTATGCAGGCCGTGGTGGCCTAGTAGGTGGCACTTTTCTTTTTTTTTTCCAGTTTTTTTGCTTTCTTTTTTGCTTTATTTATTTTATTTTGTTTCTACTTATAGCAAAATGCTTACTAGTTTTTAAGTTATTCTTTTTGGTTTTAGGTAATAAAAATTATAAACTTTCTGTTAGTGCCATTAATATTTTCTAGTTTTTTGCTTTCTTTTTTGTTTTATTTTATTAAAGTTTATTTATTTATTTTTCATGTATTTACTGATTTTATTTATGTTAATAAAGTTTATTTTATTTTATTTTATTTTGTTTCTACTTATATATTTTATTTTTTTGGTTCCTACTTAATAAAATTTTAAAAGCATTTCAAATGAACGCTGAAAAGGTTGAAAGTTGGCATGGTATCATCATTTCATCCACATAGCATGTGCAAGAAAGTTGAGAGAGTTACGGCAAAAACTGGATGCACTTCGTGTACAAAACGGACAATCTCTTTTGAAGTATCAGGATTTCATACGGAAACTCGTCTGTTACAAAGGGATTTCATTTTTTAAAACTTATTTGAACTCCTGGCTTTTTGTGTGTTCAAAATGCACCATTCAAAGCCACATCATCAATTTTCAACCCTTTCTGACTTCATTTGTTATTTTTCATACATTTACTGATTATTTTGAGCTATAAGACCCTGAAATTGAAAAGCATTTTAAATGAACTCCGAAAATGTTGAAAGGTGGCATGGTATCATCATTTCATCCACATAGCATGTGCAAGAAAGTTGAGAGGGTTACGACAAAAACTGGATGCACTTCGTGTACAAAATGGACAATCTCTTTCGAAGTATCAGGATTTGATACGGAAACTCGTCTGTTACAACAGGCATTTCAAATGAACTACGAAAAAGGTTGAAAGTTGGCATGATATCATCATAATAGTTGTGGAGAGAAAGTCTTCACTTTTTCTTCGCTTGTGTCATTTGCTTATTGCACCGTAACCATGGATAATCTTCATCATTTATTAGGATGCTTGGGTCAGCCTTGACATTGAAGGGAGGAATTTCATGAAACTTTCATAATCTTTGGACATGTCTGTCTTGCCCTCCACTCCCACGATGTCCCTTTTTCCTGAAAGAACTATGTGGCGCTTTGTCTCATCGTATGATGTATTCGCTTCCTTATCTTTTCGTTTTCTCGGTTTGGTAGACATGTCCTTCACATAGATAACCTGTGCCACATAATTGGCTAGGACAAACGGTTCGTCAGTGTACCCAAGATTGTTCAGATCCACTGTTGTCATTCTGTACTGTGGGTCTACCTGTACCCCGCCTCCTGACAGATTGACCCATTTGCACTTAAACAAAGGGACCTTAAAATCATGTCCGTAGTCAAGTTCCCATATGTCCACTATGTAACCATAATATGTGTCCTTTCCCCTCTCGGTTGCTGCATCAAAGCAGACACCGCTGTTTTGGTTGGTGCTCTTTTGATCTTGGGCGATCGTGTAAAATGTATTCCCATTTATCTCGTATCCTTTGTAAGTCAATATAGTCGAAGATGGTCCCCTGGACAACGAGTACAGCTCATCACAAACAGTGTTGTCACCTCTGGGACATGTTTCCAACCAACTGCTGAAAGTCATGATGTGTTTACATGTAATCCAGTCGTCGCACTGCTCCGGGTGTTTGGAGCGCAGACTGTTCTTGTGTTCATCGACATACAAGGTCACCAAGGTAGAGTTCTGTAGAACTGTGTAGTGTGCTTGAGACCAAGAATGCCCGTCCCTGCATATTATTGAGTCCCGTCCAAGCGTGCCTTTTCCAGTTAGTCTCCCCTCATACCGCGATTCAGGGAGACCTATCTTCTTAAGGCCAGGAATGAAGTCAACACAAAACCCAATGACATCCTCTGTTTGATGGCCCATGGAGATGCTTCCTTCTGGCCTAGCGCGGTTACGGACATATTTCTTTAGGACTCCCATGAACCTCTCAAAGGGGTACATATTGTGTAGAAATACGGGGTCCAGAATGACAATCTCGTCAACTAGATGAACTAGGATGTGTGTCATGATATAGAAGAAGGATGGTGGGAACACCAGCTCGAAACTGACAAGACATTGCACCACATCACTCCTTAGCCTTGGTATGATTTCTGGACCGATCACCTTCTGAGAGATTGCATTGAGGAATGCACATAGCTTCACAATGGCTAATCGGACGTTTTCCGGCAGAAGCCCCCTCAATGCAACCGGAAGCAGTTGCGTCATAATCACGTGGCAGTTATGAGACTTTAGGTTTTGGAACTTTTTCTCTGGCATATTTATTATTCCCTTTATATTCGACGAGAAGCCAGTCGGGACCTTCATACTAAGCAGACATTCAAAGAAGATTTCCTTCTCTTCTTTGGTAAGAGCGTAGATGGCAGGACCTTCATACTGCTTTGGAGGCATGCCGTCTTTTTCGTGTAAACGTTGTAGGTCCTCCCGTGCCTCAGTTGTATCTTTTATCTTCCCATACACGCCCAAGAAGCCTAGCAGGTTCACGCAAAGGTTCTTCGTCACGTGCATCACGTCGATCGAAGAGCGGACCTCTAGGTCTTTCCAGTAGGGTAGGTCCCAAAATACAGATTTCTTCCACATGGTGCGCGTCCCTCAGTGTCATTTGGAACAGCTAGTCCGCTGGGACCCTTTCCAAAGATTACGTGTAAATCATTGACCATAGCAAGTACGTGATCACTAGTATGCATGGCGGGCTTCTTCCGGTTACCTGCCTCGCCTTTGAAATGCTTGCCTTTCGTTCGACATTGATGGTTGGTCAGAAGAAATCGATGATGGCGCAGGTACACATTCTTCCTACATTTGTCCAGGTATATACTTTCGATGGCAGCTAAACAGTGCGTGCATGCGTGGTATCCCTTGTTTGTCTGTCCTGAAAGGTTACTGAGAGCGGGCTAATCATTGATGGTTACAAAAAGCAATGCGTGCAGGTTAAATTCCTGTTGTTTGTGCTCATCCCACGCATGTACACTGTTTTCATTCCACAGCTGTAAAAGTTCTTCAACTAATGGCCTTAGGTACACATCAATGTCATTGTCGGGTTGCTTAGGGCCTTGGATGAGAACTGGCATCATAATGAACTTCCGCTTCATGCACATCCAAGGAGGAAGGTTATACATACATAGAGTCACGGGCTAGGTGCTGTGATTGCTGCTTTACTCCCCGAAAGAATTAATGCCATCTGCGCTTAAAGCAAATCATCATCATCGGGCACATCGTCTGGTTCCTCTTGATCTTCAACAGCTTCCCCCGTTGCAGCATCATCGGGCACATCATCTGGTTCCTCTTGATCTTCAGCAGCTCCCCCCATTGCAGCATCACCGTATTCAGGGGGCACATAGTTGTCATCGTCCTCTTCTTCTTCGCCGTCTTCCATCATAACCCCTATTTCTCCGTGCCTCGTCCAAACATTATGGTGTGGCATGAAACCCCTGTAAAGCAGGTGGATGTGCAGGATTTTCCGGTTAGAGTAAGACATCGTATTCCCACATTTAGGGCATGGACAACACATAAAACCATTCTGCTTGTTTCCCTTAGCCACTTCGAGAAATTCATGCACGCCCTTAATGTACTCGGAGGTGTGTCTGTCACCGTACATCCATTGCCGGTTCATCTGCGTGCATTATATCTAATTATGTCTGTCAAAAGTAAGAAAATCAGACAAGTATCTATCTAAAGTAAGAAAATCAGAAGGAAAATAAGAACAAGAGGCTCACCACGGTGGTGCCGGCGACGAGATCGGCGCGGGCGATCGACGGTGGTGAAGACGGGGATGGGACATGACGGACCGCTAAACCTATGCAAATCTCGGGGAAAATGGAGCTTGGAGGTCGAGCTTCGAGAGGAGAAAGCTTAACTAGTGTGGCTCGGGCATTTCATCGAACACCTAATGTGCATAGGAGGTGAGCTAGAGCACCCAAATGCCCTCTCCTCGCCGGCCAGAAAAAATAGAGCACTGTGGAGTGCTCTTCTGCGGCAACGGGGTATATATAGGCAACTCAATTGTCCCGGTTTGTCGCACGAACCGAGACTAAAGCTCCCCCTTCTGTCCCGGTTCTTGCCACGAACCGGGACCAATGTATGTGGGCCAGGAGCGAGGCCCATTGGTCCCGGTTCGTGCCTAGAACCGGTACAAATGGGTCCATACGAACCGGGACCAATGCCCACGAGGCCCCGGCCGGCCCCCTGGGCTAAAGAACCGGGACGAATGCCCCCTTGGGCGCCGGTTCCTGACTGAACCGGGACTAATGGGCTTGCCCTACCCGAACCAAAGCCTTGTTTTCTACTAGTGATATAGGCATTACGTCTGCGACAAGTAGACCGTTATACTTACTGACGCCTACTACTATTACTCTATCAGAAGACCATTATCCAACATGCATCTCAAGTATCAAATTCATGATAAACAAAGTAAAGCTTTAAACAAGATGACATCATGTAGACAAAGTAAGACCAAGCAATATGTTTGAACCCCATCATTTTATCCTCAGTAGCAACAACATAATACATGCCTTGCAACTCCTCCTGTCACAGAGTATGGGCACCGCAACCACGGCTATGCACCACTCCCTCGGAAGATCTAATCATCTAATTAGCCAAAGAATACTCATAGATCAGAAAGCATACATAGCTATAAAATCACACATAAATAGATCCCAAAAAGATTCAAATACTTTTAATGAATACTCTGATCATAAACTCAGAATTCATCGGATTCCAACAAACACACCGCAAGAATTACATCGAATAGATCTCCGAAAAGATCGTTGTATTGAAGATTAGAGAGAGAGAGAGAGAGGGTGAGAGAGAGAGATCTAGATACTGCTATGGACCAGCATGTCCTATAGGAACTACTAACACATCATCATGGAGGCAACAAGGTTGATGAATATTGCCTCCTCAATGGTTTCCCCCTCTGACAGAGTATCGAGGAAGGTCTCCAGATACGATCGCGGAAGAACAAATGCTTATGGCGGTGGAAGAATTGTATTGGGTCTTGCTCTAGGGGTTTCTGGATATTTGTGAATTTATAGGCTTGGAATTATGGTAAACGGAGCCACGATGGGCCCACAAGCTCACATGGCGCGCCCTCCCTTGTGGTTCGCCACCTGAGCTTGTGGCCTCCTCGATCATCATTTGGTGCCTCCCCGAAGCTTCTAGGGTCTCTCCTGGTCCAGAAAAAATCACCGTAAAGTTTCATCATGTTTGGACTTCGTTTGGCATGTTTTTTTGCAAAACAAAGAAATAGGCAAAAACAGGAATGGATACTGGACACTAAGTTAATAGGCTAGTCCATAAAAATAATATAAAATGACATATAAATCATACAAGATTGATAATATAATATCATGAAACAATCGAAGATTATATATACGTTGAAGACGTATCACTTTCCTCTCTGTATTTTTGTTGTGGAAGTGTCACATGGAGGGCATAAGGAGAAAGTGCCAACAAATTTGCCAAATTATGTAGTTCTAGTATGCTATATGAGATGTGGTACGACCTTGGCGGTCGTACTGATGCTCCTTCCAGCTTGGACGCATAAGAAATTCCTTTTCGAAGCAGTATGACCACCTGAGGTCATACTAGCATCTATTTGTGATGTCGTAGGAATAGCCAAGTCTACCCATTGGTCTCACGGGGTCCTTCCTACATGAACAAATTATCAAGATGAGGTCAACTCGATAGAAGTCCAACCATATCATGGAGGTCAATGAGTCAAAAGGGAAATAGCAAATGGTCAAAGCCTTTTATGGGGAAAAACACAAAATTAAAGGAGCTCAAGTGAAAATTTGGCCCAGTTTGCCAAAACCCATCATGGTGGAGTAATGTGAGTGGTGGCTCGTCATGGACCATAGATCCTTCATCTCTAACTGCTCTTGAGGGACTAGGGGACCCAAGATTATCTCCACTGTCCTCCCCACCTAGCACCTCCATGTGTATCCTTTCAATCTATCAAGGACCGCCTCCCATGAATATGTACTTCATTCACCCCCACTTGAATCTACTTAAGGAGATAGGGCCAAAGCTCCAAGGAGGGAGTTCTAGTTCGGAACCGGGGACTCCTTGTCACCCACAGACCGATAACATGAGGAGTACCTTGACGCAGAGTCCCTCATCCACAAAGGAGCCACCATGACCTGACTCGATGATCGAGCCTCCTAGTCAGGTAAAGTAAAAAAAAGACACAAATTCTGGGATATAAATCTTGTTTGTACATTGAATTACTTGTTTTTAATGCGTTTTTATAGGGGTATGGGACCTTGTGGGGGGTGATGTTTACGGTGTGGTGTCAATTGTACAACGGTATGTGCAACCCTGTCTTGTTTCAGTCTAGGACCTTCACTTCAAATTTTGGTAAAATCTTCTAACCTATTGCTTGCTTCAGTAAATTCATTGTAGTTGGGTACTCCTGCCTTGAGTGGGAATTCTTTATTTTGATTTTGTACAACTCTTGAGCGCCTTCGTTACAAGCACTCTAATTCAAACTAGAGAATGTACACTCTTAAACCCATTTGTTGACTTAATTGTGATGCTTAGGTTGACTACAAATGACCTTTTGTGAGACTAGTAAAATAGAAAATCCAAAGACATAACGGTTCTTATGCACCCTCGAACTATGAGTGAAGCAAAGGTCATCAACTATAAGAAGGGATTTTATTTTAACCATAATGATAACAAGTGGTTCACGCTTTCTTAGTTTAAGCTCGGGGAGATGCTCCCACACTCTCTTTTAATAACCGTGTTTTCTTCCTTTTACCATTTCCCTAAACTTAGGCTGGTAAAAGGGACATGGAGTATGTGAACTTGAGCTCACATGAGCTCAGACGAATAGTAGATTTTGAAAAAGAAAAGTAAAAATAAAAAAATTCTGAATGTTTTGGCAGAAACGTTGATGTATTTTCCCCATGCGTGTAAATTTTCACGATGAAATCACATTCGTGGAGGCGTGGGCAAAAACAAATCGATGCTCCAAAATGGAGCATTGATTTTTTTTTGCCCACACCCTCCATGAATATGATTCCATGGCGAATTTTGCACGCGTGTGGGAAAAAATCAATGTGTGAATTCATAATTTTTTATTTTTTTTCTTAAAAAAACTGTTCACTCATACTCATGTGAGATGGAGTTCACAATAGCACTTTTGCGGTAAAAGTCCTAAGCTTCATGAGATTATTCTAATTTTTAGTTGTGTTTTGTATAGAACCTATTGCTTATTGGACATGAGCTCAAAATCACCCCGGTGTTAAGCAATGTTAACAGTTAATCGGTCATAAGGTACACTATTCAACTTATTTTCTACCCTTGATCACTAATGTCAAGTAGTCGCTATAGTACAACATAAAATATCTAACTCTAAATAGGTATATATTTTGTTGTTTACTGTAAATGTTTTACTAGCCTAACTAGCCTAGTCTAAAGCTTTTGGTTTAGCTCTCCCGGTCTAGCGTGCTTGTCGTCTTTCAAAATATCCAATTTACACGTGTTTGTGTGTCATCATTTAGAACTATTTTGATTTATTTTTTTGCCGGTATTGAACATAAAGTTAACAATGTGTGAGATGATAGGTATATGTTGTCTCTACATACACAATTCTTTCAGAAATTTATAAAAATATTTTAGTGGTACTACAACTAGTATAATGATAACATCTAGAAGGGTGGTAGCACTAGCTTTTTCTCTCATGCTCCAATTTGCCTCGCTCGAAAGTAATGGGTGGAAGCAACAAGCCCTAGGCCGGAAAAAAATTATATGAGACCTGGTCTTGATGGATGACACGTGGCATTCACAAATCACAAAGCATCTAATCTCCCCCCCTGATTTTAAGTGGGGGGTGGGGGTGCTTTGTGATTTATAAATGCCACGTGTCATCCATCAAGATGGATCTCGCGTAAGACCTGGTCTCATAAAATTATTTTCCACCCTACGCCCCTACCCTACTTGGCACTATCTTTGTCATCTTTGAAATTTCCTAGTCAAGCCATCTCTTTCCTCTGTCAAAGGACGCTGCATGAAAGAAACATATGGTTTCATGCATGCTTAGCGTGGCTCCGCAGAACAGTAGCGACGTGGCGAAAAGCCACACCATTATCCCAAACATCTTCAAAATATATATCAAAATATATTCGCCATTAACACTAACAATCCCGAGGAACCACCAACAAAACATCAACATCTATAAGCCCCTTTTCATTTTTTTAGGACAAACATCAACGTCCATAGCCCCTTTTCACTTTTTCCCTCCTGAAAGCGAATGCAAATTTTGTGGCACCTCTTGAGGTTTGCGAATATATGATTGCTATTTTTGGTTTCTTCTTGGAATCATATTCAGTACGTGCAGATTCCTTCCCGTTGCGTGTTTATCCACGCGACGCACGTTCTCCACGCACAGCTAATGAAAACTTCATTTACTATTTTGCCCAGGCTGAAGATCGAAGCGGGCTGGCTCGGCCACTAGGATCCTGTACTCCCTTCATGATTGAAAACAAGTTTTTTTTTCTAACAAACAATTTAAATTTGAAAAAAGTATAGATAACCCCCACAAGCATTCTCTTTCGGTCACTTCACCCCCTCAAGTGTAAAACCGGAATCTTTAATACCCCTAACTTTCACAAACCAGACAAATCACCCCCAGGTCCTCAAAACTGGTTTTTAGATGGTTGTACTCACGTAGCCTGCTGACCAGATTTGACTTAAGTTGCCACCTCATTTTGGGGCCCACATGTTGGTGTAACAATGTATACCACGACCATCTCTGATCTTTCCACTCCCTCTGCTGCGGCCCACTCTCTCGGCCGGCCGCCAGCGCCGAGCCAAGGCGCGCGCGACACGCAGGCTACTTCGCCACCGGCCAGAACAGCCAAGGAAGAGGAAACGCAAAAGGAGAAGCGTACAAAGGCAGCTACACGAGGCGCCCTATGGTGTCGCGAACGGGCTGGCCGCCGTCGGTGCCGAGCGAGACGATGCACTCGTTGGCGGGGCGATCGATGCAGTGGAAAGCAGGCACGCCATGCACGTTGGGCTCCATGACCTGCTAATGAGCACGTACGTGTGCATGCATGCATGGTGACTTGGTGAGCCCCCGCTCGTGCTTTTCTCCACCTCCACGGTTGATGGTCCTTAACGCTAGCCATGACATCTCAGTGTGCTCCACATCATGTAGATATACAAGATAGAGAGAGAAGAAAAGAACATTCCCACATCTTACACAGATGAGATACTCAGCAGAGCCCGTATAGTCGCTGCGCTGCTCGGCATCGACGGTCTCTGACAACGATAATGGCCTCCGGGAGGGGAAGTTGCCTAGATGTCCATGGGAACACGGAGGTGACGGAGTGCAAGCTGCGCGAGCTCGCCAGGATGACAAGGGCCGGCAGCTCCGGGCGCGGAAGAGTACGTCCTCCATCTTGTCCGGCAGCACCACGCCGATGCAGGCCCGAGCATGGAGACTATGATCGGCGCGACGGCGCAGGTGGATCCTAAGAACACGTCCTGCTTTGGATGGTCTATGCCATGGCACGGCGGCCGCCTCGACGGCAGCTCGTTCTGTCGACATGATACCACCACCTTTACCGCGCCTCCCGCGAGTTCTCGGGAGGCTCCCAACTCAGGGCGACACCATGGCCTCGTCCAACTCGTCCTGCAGCTGCGACCACCTAGTCCTGGGCGCGGATGCCGGCTTCTTCATGCGTGCAGGCGAACTGTTCGTCAAAATGACGAGGCCAGTACAGCCTTTTCTGTCTCGCGCGGTAGGCAAAACTGCCAAACCGCTAAACAAAGCTCAGAGCGTGATTTGTCCGGTATTCAATACTTGAGGGGATTAAATCGTGGTTTTCAATGTTGGGGGGTGAAGTGGACGAAACGGGATACTTGTGGGGATTATCTATATTTTTTTCTTTAAATTTTGGCTAGGTTTGTAGAAAAGAAAGATGCAGTGAGCCATACATGCCTTTCGTGCTCAAAAGACGACGATAAGGATGCCGGCCGGAGCCATAAATGGAGCGGGTGGAAGAGCGCGCGATCATGGGTGCAGCTTGGTGCATCAGCTTGCACTTGACCTGTCTCCCAACTGGACGTACACTACAATGCAGAATGAAACAGACAGATGCCTTCTATCGGCTTCACACTTCACGTGTTACTTTTTATGTCCGTACCAATCAGTTTCCCTGACTAGTCAAGCATGCACCGTCAGTGTCCCAAGGACGATATGCCTCGTGATATGACAAAAACGGACCCTTCCATCTCAAGACACATCTTTGCCATCAAATATCTTGTACATCGCCCGGCGGACTCACCACCAGAAATCGTCAAGATGTCATTACTAGCGTCAATGCCCGTGCGTTGCAACGGGAGAAAACAACGATTCCTATGAACCACGTTGGCGAGCCGAGAAACTGTATCGTGGGACAACGATCGCCTATGAGAAAAGGCATTGAATCATTTGAGGATAACAACAATCAAACCAACCTAGAGTAACAATTGCAGCACCAACAACATCAAGCAAACCAACCTAGATGGATAATAATTGCGAAAAACTTCCATAATTTAACATATCTATTTGGTGAAATGCAACTTCATCATGCAAACCTGAAGAGTTTCGTAAATAATCAGTCCTTGACTTCACATGGAATTAAATTGCATATGTAGGTAAACTGTAATTGCGGCGAATGAATGGGGGACTCTAGATGGAAGTAGCAAAACACACATGGAAGCAAGCAAAGAAATCATCAAAACAAAGGTGAGAAAAATAAGAGTGGATAAAAATCAGTGGCAGAAGACTACCTTTGGTTTGAGGGTTAGTGGATGCAGTTAGATATTTTATGCACATTTTTGCTTTGTGACCCAGTCACATGTAATCGATCAATTTTATTATAATGGCTGTGTTCTTGGAGTCTCCTACGAGATTACACGTGTTACCTTATATGCATGTCCCACGGGAATCCATAACCATAATTTGTTTAATTAACTCGCCATTATGATTAGCCAATCATAATTATATACGTCATGCATGTCTCTTAGAGATTGCCATATACTCCGTTTAATTAGCCCAACATTAATTAGCCAATCATAATTATATGCAGCATGATATCTCGTCTCTTGAAAATCCCATTCAATTAGCCCACCATTAATTATCATAATTTGTTTAATTAGCCAATCATAATTATATGCATCATGTCTCTCTCTTAGGAATCCCATTCAATTAGCCCACCTTTAATTACCTCATTCTCTTTCTTCCTTATATCCTCTTCTCACGTTTTTCCTTTCCTTATTATCTCTAGGCCACGTTGTTTGAAATCCCAAATCCTCAATCTCTCCTTATTTACACGTATGAAGGACACGACCGATGAACGATGTCAAAAGGAAACTGTCCGCTTTCTTTTCAAGCAATAGGTGCTATATTAGTTGGTTTACGTGTGCGGTTTATATCTCGGCAACCCGGGTTTGATTCCCTTGTTGCGCAATTTATTTTTTTGAGGCTATGTGCAAACAAATGGCCGGTGTGTCAAAAAAAACATGACGTACGAAAGTGAAAACGACCAAGAGGACGACGTATGAAAACACTATAATGGACAAAAAAATGGAGAAACAATCTATCCTTTAATATTAGGTAAAGATAAAGAATTATATGAATCATGTCTTTCTCTCGGGAATCCCATTCAATTAGCCCACCTTTAAGGACGTCCCCACCTTTAATTACCTCATTCTCTTTCTTCCTTATCTCCTCTTCTCACGTTTTTTCTTTCCTTATTATCTCTAGGCCACGTTGTTTGAAATCCCAAATCCTCAATCTCTCCTTATTTACACGTATGAAGGACACGACCGATGAACAATGTCAAAAGGAAACTGTCCGCTTTCTTTTCAAGCAATAGGTGCTATATTAGTTGGTTTACGCGTGCGGTTTATATCTCGGCAACCCGGGGACGACGTACGAAAACACTATAATGGACAAAAAAAGTGGAAAAATAATCCGTCCTTTAATATTAGGTAAAGATAAAGAATTATATGCATCATGTCTCTCTCTCGGGAATCCCATTCAATTACCCCACCTTTAAGGATGTCCCCACCTTTAATTACCTCATTCTCTTTCTTCCTTATCTCCTCTTCTCACGTTTTTCCTTTCCTTATTATCTCTAGGCCACGTTGTTTGATAAATCCTCAATCTCTCCTTATTTACACGTATGAAGGACACGACCGATGAACGATGTCAAAAGGAAATTGTCCGCTTTCTTTTCAAGCAATAGGTGCTATATTAGTTGGTTTACGCATGCGGTTTATATCTCGGCAACCCGGGGACGACGTACGAAAACACTATAATGGACAAAAAAAGTGGAGAAACAATCCGTCCTTTAATATTAGGTAAAGATAAAGAATTATATGCATCATGTCTCTCTCTCTCGGGAATCCCATTCAATTAGCCTACCTTTAAGGACGTCCCCACCTTTAATTACCTCATTCTCTTTCTTCCTTATCACCTCTTCTCACGTTTTTCCTTTCCTTATTATCTCTAGGCCACGTTGGTTGAAATCCCAAATCCTCAATCTCTACTTATTTACACGTATGAAGGACACGACCGATGAACGATGTCAAAAGGAAACTGTCCGCTTTCTTTTCAAGCAATAGGTGCTATATTAGTTGGTTTACGCGTGCGGTTTATATCTCGGCAACCCGTGGACGACGTACGAAAATACTATAATGGACAAAAAAAGTGAAGAAACAATCCGTCTTTTAATATTAGGTAAAGATAAAGAATTATATGCATCATGTCTCTCTCTCTCGGGAATCCCATTTAATTAGCCCACCTTTAAGGACGTCCCCACCTTTAATTACCTCATTCTCTTTCTTCCTTATCTCCTCTTATCACGTTTTTCCTTTCCTTATTATCTCTAGGCCACGTTGTTTGAAATCCCAAATCCTCAATCTCTCCTTATTTACACGTATGAAGGACACGACCGATGAACGATGTCAAAAGGAAACTGTCCGCTTTCTTTTTAAGCAATAGGTTCTATATTAGTTGGTTTACGCGTGCGGTTTATATCTCGGCAACCCGGGTTCGACTCCCTTGTTGCGGAATTTATATTTTTGAGTCTACGTGCAAACAAATGGCCGGTGTGTCAAAAAAAAACATGATGTACGAAAGTGCAAACGACCAAGAGGACGACGTACGAAAACACTATAATGGACAAAAAAAATGGAGAAACAATCCGTCATTTAATATTAGATAAAGATAAAGATTAGAGATGAAGATAAAGATTAAATAAATACTTTTAGGAGCTTATTAAAACGGATCTGAGATTCTGAGGGAAGTTAACTAGATCGGCCAGTGGTACCTTACGTGGACATGTTTTTTTAATACCGTACAACCGAAGTTGCTCATATACATGAGCATCCACTCAGCTCCATGAACGCACGCACACACACCCTATCCCTATGAGCCTTCGAGATCGACGGGAACGTCTCCTTTCACTGAACGCACATCGCTGGAAGCCTATGTGACCGTCAATGTCAAGTCGAGGACTACTCTGGTGGACTGGGGATACCACCGTCTTCCTAACCGTCCAACCACATGTTGATTCGTGACATTTGTTTTTTTTTAGATTAGTTATTGGACAAATCTTCTCTTCTCAACTAACTAGGTGGATACCCCGCATGTTGCTTGGTAGGATTCTAAGTGCTAAATGGCTTGGTCTCAACAACCATTGAAAGGTTGCTTTTATTTACTAATGGCCCATTGATATCTTTTGGGTTGTTTGCAAGAAATCGGCATCCGGTTATGTACATGCTACACTTTGCAATTAATATTTTAAAGGGTTCCTAGCTATATACCACCTAAGACTCCTAAAATTGTATCTGTATGAACAATAGGGAGTTAAAAATGCATCTCAATGAAATCTTAAGGAAATCACCAACTTGCAAATTCTTGAGTTGGGCTGTGCATACACCACCGTATGAAGTAATTAAGTTCAAGGCTAGTTGAACCATACAGATATATAATCTGCATGGAAACATAATCAGAATGGACAAAAGAGTAAGAATTACAGATTCTGTATTTAAAATTAGAATAAGCAAGCAAAAAACAAACTCTCGACTTAAAATTTTGGTATGAGGTCGATGTAAGCCTTCAAAGCAGAAGGTACCTGTGTTTTCTTTTTGCATCAGAGTCCATGTCGTAGGAGCAGCTCATAGGATAAAGAGAGATGCTACACTTACAGGCAATTTCCCCCTGAATAAAGCATACAGACTGTGATGGCATTATTAGATTGGGGAGAGGAAGGGCCCACCCCTGAAATTCAGGGGGGAGGGGAACCTCTCACCGCCGCTGATCCTAAAGATCGTGGCACCGTGAGCACAGCATGCCAGTGTCGATGGCTGACTTGAGCAGCAGTAGGCTCGGGATCTGCAGCCGCAGTGTGTTGGGGAGCTCCGAGATGTAGACCTCACATCCCCTGCACGCGCCATGCCGCTCCTCTCTCTCTATTCTCCTCGTCCTCCCTAACCTCTCCCCCTTCGCATCGGATTCCATGTGGATGATATAAAGGCATATTTATTCCTAAGGTGTTTTGGTGATTGATGACAATGCATTTGCGGAGTAATCGTGTGCCTTGAGTATTTCAGATACTTCATTACCAGGCACAAGACGGTTTGGTGCCCTTCGAAGATTATTGAAGACGACACTTTTCTATGTCCCTTTTTCGGTGGATTTGAGTCGTAGGTAAGTCGTACTATTAAGAGGGGGTCCGTTTTGGAAAGGTTTGGGTGGAACCGTCACGTACACGTTTACTCCTCTTTGCACCGCCTTTCCCTTAGCACTATGGAGCATCCTGCGTTTCTTCGTGTTTGTGCAAAAAGAAGAATTCCTAGTGTTGTTGTTCTAGGGCATGCGGTAGTACTGCTCTTCGGAGCGGTAGTACCGCAGGCCCCTGCGGTAGTACCGCAGGCCTTTGCGGTAGTACCGCAGGTGGTCACGGTAGTACCGCTCCTTGGGAGCCGTAGTACCGTGAGTCCTCGTCCGACACAACAACATAAGCGGAAGTAGGGGCGGATGTAATTTTTTATATATGCTCCCTGTGTGGTAGTACCGCGTGCCTTGAGCGGTAGTACCGTGTCAGATTTTTGCACTGTTTAATAATCAACGGAAGTTGCCACAGAAGTTTTTCGTTTGTCCGCGCCCTTCCTAGGCTAGTCCAATCCTGCCTTGCGATAGTACCGCAAGGGGGTGCGGTAGTACCGCGCGAGCAGAAGTACCGCCCCAACTTCGTTGCTACAGGCCTGGGCTAGCTCCTGCCGTGACCACGGTAGTACCACAGCTCGCTACGGTAGTACCGTGAGCCCTTGCGGTAGTACCGCTCGGTTGGTGCGGTAGTACCGTAGATCGCGGGCTGGTTAAGTGGATAACGGTTGGATTTGTCTCTACACTATATAAGGGGTGTCTTTTTCTCCGAGTTGACCACCTCTTCCAACCCTAAGCTCCATTGTTGCTCCAAGCTCCATTTTCGCCCGATCTCTCTCCCTAGCCAATCAAACTTGTTGATTTTCTAGGGATTGGTTGAGAAGGACTCGATCTACACTTCCACCAAGAGAAATTCGATTCCCCCACTAATCCCTTGAGGATCTTGTTACTCTTGGGTGTTTGAGCACCCTAGACGGTTGAGGTCACCGCGGAGCCATTTCCATTATGGTGAAGTTTCGTGGTGTTGTTGGGAGCCTCCGATTAAGTTGTGGAGATTGCCCCAACCTTGTTTGTAAAGGTCCGGTCGCCGCCTCCAAGGGCACCAATAGTGGAATCACGGCATCTCGCATTGTGTGAGAGCGTGAGGAGAATACGGTGGCCCTAGTGGCTTCTTGGGGAGCATTGTGCCTCCACACCGCTCCAACGGAGACGTACTTCCTCTTAAAAGGAAGGAACTTCGGTAACACATCCTCGTCTTTACCGGCTCCACTCTTGGTTATCTCGTACCTTTACTTGTGCAAGCTTATTTGCGTTATTTCCCTTGCTTGCTTGTGTGCTTGTTGTTGTTGCATCATATAGGTTGCTCACCTAGTTGCATATCTAGACAATCTACTTTGATGCAAAGTTTAATTTGGTAAAGAAAAGCTAAAAATTGTTAATTGCCTATTCACCCCCCTCTAGTCAACTATATCGATCCTTTCAATTGGTATCAGAGCCTCGTCTCTTTACTAAGGACTTTCCTGTCCGAAGAGTATGGTTGACACCGTAGACGGTGTGGAGGAGCACTCCGGTGTGAATCCGATCTCGTCTATGGGCGATGGGGGAACCACGGTCTCTCGTGAGGAATTCAATGTGCCTTTGGACACATTGAAAACCTCCATGACGACCGAGGTTGAAAGCATGTTTAATAAATTCATAGAAGGGTTTAAACTATCCACCGCACCGTTGAAAGTGGGTGATCCCACCAACAAGGTGACGGATGCTAACTCCGATAAGGGGGAAGCTACTAGTGAAAAGGCTCCTTCTTCTAGTGGTAAAAATGGCACCGACATCTTTGCCCATGTGGAACCTCCACTTGTTTACGGTGGATCGATTCCTTCCACTCATTTGAATCATGCCGGTCCTCCCCCTAAGATTGTGAAAAATGAGGACTTTAATTCTTGGGTCTATCGTTTTAAGCATCATTTAAATCATGTGAATACTAATCTTTGGAGAATCATTGAAGAAGGTTTCTATCCGCATGACTGAAGCAACTTCACTCCTAGAGAAGCCGCGGATAATCAATTCAATGAGAATGATCTCTTCATCATCCAAGATGCTATTCCACCCGAAGATCTTCCTCACCTCCGGCCCTTCGCCATGACCAAAGATACATGGCACCAAGTTGTTTCCCTCTACAGGGGAAGTGCAAGCATTCAACGCTCCAACTATGAAGTGGTGCAAGATGAAGCCGATGAGTTTGCAATGAAGGAAGATGAAGAACCTCGTGAGCTTTACCGGAGAGTAACCAAACCCGCGGTCTCACTCCGAGATCATGGGAGCAAGGACAGGGATGACAATTGGATCAAGCGCAAATTCCTCAAGGCAATGATGCCTTACCACAAGGCCATGTCCTCCGTCATTCGTCAAAGGCCGGATTTCCACACCTTGTCCTCAAGTGAAGTGTTGGATGAGTTTATGGCTATGAGCATCTTAGACAAAACCGCCGACAATGCGGTACTACGTTCTCAAAGAGCAAAGAAGCCCAACCTTGAATTAAAAGCCAAGGTTAGGGTGGAAGAAGATGACGAAGAGGAAGAAGAGGAGATAAACCCCGAAGATACAAAGTATGCCTATCATGAACACATGGCTCTTGCTTCAAGGCAATTTTGGAGCAAGAAGAACTTAAGGCCCAACTTCAATAAGAACAACTCAAGTGGCGCGAAGGTCAAGCAACGTATGAGGACTTGCTATAATTGTGGCAATGTGAGTCATTTTGTTGCGGAATTCCCTTATGAGAAGAGGGAAGACAATGGTGGCAAGCTCATCCAAAAGGACAAAGCCAAGTCTTTCCCCAACAAGAGCAACTTCACCAAGAAGACTCCTCCCAAGGCGTTGGTGGTACAAGAAGAGTACAATGATGATGATGATGATGATGAAGATGATGAGTCGGTTGCCATGGCCTCCGTTGCCATTGCGACAACTCCACGGGTGTCACTCTTTGACTCACCCAATGAGAACATCACGGGCAAGTGCCTCATGGCTAAAGCCACCAACAAGGTAACCCCCAACATCAAAACTACCATCATTAATAATCCTTCTTTGACGGATTGCATTGATGAATATGAGGGATCTAATGTGGAGGAGAATGAGTTTGAGTCCTTTATGGGTAAACTCAAAGATAAATCCAAGAAGCACTTCGTTGCTCTCTTGGAACAACTTGGTGAAGCCAATGACATGATCGAGGCTCACGAAGATACTATCTCCAAGATGGAGGGGCATAGTCGTGACTATGCCAATGAGATTTTGTATCTTTCCAATGCTCTTGAGGAAGAGCGTGGTCTTTGTTTGGCTCTTGAGGAGTCACACAACATTGATCACGCTAAGTTAAAGAAAGATTTTGATCATGCTCTTGTTGTTTATCGTGTGCTAAACTCCGAGAAGGCCAAGCTTGGGGTTGATCTTGCTAGACTCAAAGAGAAGTTTGAATTACTTGACAAGGCTCACAAGGTCTTGAAGGGTGCTCATGCTAGCCTCAAAGAGTCTCATGATCAACTTCAAGTAAAGCTAACCAAGGAGAAAGCCACTTTTCCTCATATGATGTTAATTGATAATGCAAATGCTACTAACCCATGTTGTGAGCATGTGCATCTTGTTGAGGAGAACGCTAAGTTGAAGGAGCAACTTGAGAAAGGTCTTGTGTCTTGCATACAAGGCGAGAAGAATCTCAACGACCTTTTGAGCAACCAAAAGGAAGTTGTGGCCAAAGAAGGGATTGGGTACGTGCCCAAGTCCAAGAACGAGAATAAGAATGACAAGGCCAAATGACCTCCTCCTCTCAAGCAAACCTTTGTGAAGGAGAGAGAGGGTGCTACTAAGGAGAAGAAGAAGAACACCGTGAGGGGTAGTGATGCCAAGAAGGGCAGCGCTTCCCTTCCCAACAAAGCCGGCGACTTTAAGCCTTCTTATGTGTTGTGCCATGCTAGTGATGGGCATGTTTAGGCCAAATTTGTTGGTTCTCCTTACGAGTACATTTAATGGTCTATTTGGGTTACTAAGACCCTTGTTACTAACATCAAAGGGCCCATTACAAAATGGGTACCTAAAACCAAGCATTGATCTCTTGTAGGTGTTTGCATGGTTGCTCGATAGTGGAGCTACTAATCATATGACTGGAAGCAAGGACTTGGTGGTGGACGTGCAAAAGATTCCATCCATGCCCACCAATGTCGAGTGGGGAGACGCCTCGTCCTCTAAGGTATTGGGACTCGGCAATGTTGTCATTTCTCATGATCTCACGATCGAGAAGGTCATGCTTGTTCAGTCCCTTGCATACAATTTACTTTCCATTCGTCAACTTGCACTCATGGGTTTTGCCACCTTCTTTGATGTTGATACCATGGCCCTCTTGTGGAGCAATACTTCTAAAGTAGCCTTTGTTGGGCATGTCAAAAACGGTCTCTATGTGATTAACTTTTCGGAGCGACTCACTAAAACCGCGACATGCCTAATGGCTAAAGTTGACGTGGGATGGCTTTGGCACCGCCTCTTAGCCCATGTCAATATGAGATCTTTGCAAAGTCTTCTCAAGGGGGACCATGTCCGTGGACTAACAAATGTTAGTTTTGCCAAAGATCGTGCTTGCAGTGCTTGTATCGAAGGAAAGCTACATGAAAAGGCTCACCCTCCCACGACTATCATTTACTCGAAGAGGCCTTTGGAGCTCCTTCACATGGATTTCTTTGGGCCTCCATCTTTTGATAGTCTTGGGGGTAGGAAGTATTGCTTGGTGATTGTGGATGATTATTCAAGATACACTTGGGTATATTTCTTCAAGAGGAAGAGTGCGACCCAACAAACTGTCATTGACTTTGCAAATGAAGCTCAACATCAACACAATGCAAAGATCGTAACAACAAGAAGTGACAATGACACCGAGTTCAAGAACTACACCTTGGATGAGTTTCTTAGTGATGAGGGGATCAAGCATCAATATTTCGCACCTTACACCCCTCAACAAAATGGTGTAGCGGAGAGGAAGAATCGGACGTTGATGGATGCGGCAAGGACCATGATGGCGGAGTTCAAGTCTCCATACAACTTTTGGGCCAAAGCCATCAACACCGTGTGTCATGCATCCAATCGTCTCTACCTCCGCAAAGGCTTGAACAAGACTCCATATGAGATACTCACCGGTAACAAGCCCAACCTCAAGTACTTTCGGGTGTTCGGGTGTAAGTGTTTCATTCTCAAGAAAGGTGTGCGTTTGTCTAAATTTGAGGCTAGAGCTCATGAGGGCATATTTGTTGGTTATGCTACAAACTCCCATGCTTATCATGTCCTCAATAAGTCCACGGGACTTATTGAGGAGACATGAGGGAGTCCTGGATTAGGGGGTCTCCGGACAACCGGACTATATCCTTTGGCCGGACTGTTGTACTATGAAGATACGAGATTGAAGACTTCGTCCCGTGTTCGGATGGGACTCTACTTGGCGTGGAAGGCAAGCTAGGCAATACGGATGTGTATATCTCCTCCTTTGTAACCGACCTTGTGTAACCCTAGACCTCTCCGATGCCTATATAAACCGGAGGGTTTTAGTCCGTAGGACAACATACAATCATACCATAGGCTACCTTTTAGGGTTTAGCCTCTCTGATCTCGTGGTAGATCAATTCTTGTAATACTCATATCATCAAGAACAATCAAGCAGAACATAGGGTATTACCTCCATCAAGAGGGCCCGAACCTGGGTAAACATCGTGTCCCCTGCCTCCTGTTATCATCCGCCTTAGACACACAGTTCGGGACCCCCTACCCGAGATCCGCCGGTTTTGACACCGACATTGGTGCTTTCATTGAGAGTTCCACTGTGTCGTCCCCATAAGGCTTGATGGCTCCTTTGATCATCGCTAGCGATGCGGTCCAGGGTGAGGCTTTCCTCCCCGGACAGATCTTCATATTCAGCGGCTTTGCACTGCGGGCCAATTCGCTTGGCCTTATGGAGCAGATTGAGAGCTACGCCCCTGGCCATCAGGTCAGATTCGGAAACTTGAACTACACGGCCGACATCCGCGGAGACTTGATCTTCGACGGATTCGGGCCCATGTCGGACACGCCGTACAGTCGTGATGAGCATGACGTAACTTTGCCGTCGGACAATGTTCGGGAGATCGTGTCCGCAACTGCTCCGCCCATCAATCCGGAGCAAGTCGCGCCATCCGAGAGCGGAGGGATGGACCCCGCCATGGAGGCCGCACTCTCAATGGCGTTAGAGCCGGATACTGACTTCACTCCTTACGAGAGACGTGTCGCCGAACCATTGGATTCATCTCCGGCCACGGACTCCGAGCCGCTCATATTCGTGCCCGTCGAATCCGACTGGGCGCCGATCATGGAGTTCACCTCCGCGGATATCTTTCAGCACTCACCTTTCGAAGATGTGCTAAATTCATTAAGGTCTCTCTCCCTGTCAGGAGAACCTTGGCCGAACTATGTCGGGCTAGAATGGGATGCGGACGACGAAGAAATTCGCTGCCCACCCACCACCCACTTAGTAGCCACTGTCGACGACTTAACCGACATGCTCGACTTCGACTCCAAAGACATCAAAGGTATGGACAACGATGCAGGAGATAAACCAAAACCACCGCCCACAAGACGTTGGACCGCTACTTCATCACATGATGTATACATGGTGGATGCACCCAGAGAGGGAAATGGCGAAGAGACAGCGGAGGATGCACCCTCCAAGCAACCCAAGCACCGACGTCAACGGCGCCGCTCTAAGTCCCGCCATAGCAACAACAACGATAATAATAGTCCATGTGACTCTGGAAGAAATGACAACCGCACCACCCCGGTGGCAGAACACGATCAAGATGCAAACTGCACACATAGTACGGATCCGACGTCCGAACACGATGACGCCAAAGATAAGCCTCATCAATCCCCGTCTAGGGAAGAAAACAGCCCGGACGAAGATGCACACATCATCCCGGAAACGCACTTGGAGCAAGAAAACCTCCGCAAAAGGCTTATTGCCACAGCGAGGAGCCTGAAGAAATAGAAGCAAAGGATCAAGGTCGCACAAGATACGCTCAACAGCAAGTGGAACAAAGTAATGAAGTATGGTGGAAGTTACCATAAAAATAGCTATCCAAAGCGCAAACTATTACCGGAATTCGACGATGAGGCCTTAGAGCCCATACAGCCGAAAGGTGATACGGCCAATCGGCCGGATCCACCACCCTATGAACGCGATAGAGCGGCTAACAAAGTCACGCGTAAGTCAACACACGATTCACGTGAGAACTTGCGTCAAAAATCTGGCGTGACCAGATCTATCTATGGATCTAGGAAGCGCGCTGCGGTACACAACCAATGCTGAATACTACAACTGTCCGAACACCATGGCACATCCCAATACAGGGGTGCCGCACACCCCTTATGTTTCACTGATGAGGTGCTGGATCACGAATTCCCAGAGGGATTCAAACCGGTGAACATAGAGGCATACGACAGAACCACAAACCCTGGAGTCTGGATAGAGGACTTCATCCTCCATATTCATATGGCTCGTGGAGACGATCTCCATGCCATTAAATACTTGCCCCTCAAGCTTAAAGAGCCAGTTAGGCACTGGCTAAAAAGCCTCCCCGAAAACTCAATTGGAAGTTGGGAGGAGCTCCAGGACGCTTTCTGGGCCAATTTTCAAGGGACTTATGTCCGACCTGCGGATGCAGACGATTTAAGTCATATAATCCAACAGTCCGGAGAGTCCGCCCGAAAGCTTTGGAACAAGTTCCTCACCAAGAAGAACCAAATCGTCGACTGTCCGGACGCCGAAGTCCTAGCAGCTTTTAAACACAGCGTCCGAGACAAATGGCTCGCCAGACACCTCGGTCAAGAAAAACCGAGAACAATGGCAGCCCTAACAAGCCTCATGACCCGCTTTTGTGCGGGCAACGACAACTGGTTGTCCCATAGCAGCACCAGCGACCCAAGCACATCTGAAGTCAGGGATGGCAATGGTAAACCACGACGCAACAAAAACAAGCGTCGAAATAAAGAAGGTAGCCCAGATAACACGGCGGTAAACGCCGGATTCAGGGGCTCCCGACCAGGTCAGCGGAAAAAGCCTTTCAAAGGTAGCAGAGAAGGACAATCTGGCCTAAACAAAATTCTTGACAAACTCTGTCAGATTCACGACACCCAAGACAAACCTGCAAATCATACCCACAGAGAATGTTGGGTCTTCAAGCAGGCCAGTAAGCTAAACGCCGAATACAAAGGGGAAGAGACACCAAGTGAAGACGAGGATGAACCCTGCCAGCAAAACGCCGGAGGACAGAAAAAGTTCCCACCAGAGGTTAAAATAGTAAACATAATCCATGTGACAAAGAGGAGAAGCAATCATGCACTCCGATGCACACGCACCATAGAGCCCGTCACCCATAGGTTCAACCACTGGTTGGCATGCCCGATCACTTTTGATCGTCTAGATCACGTTACAAATATCCGGCGCGAAGGACTGACAGCCTTGGTGCTAGACCCAATAGTAAATGGGTACCATTTCACACGGGTCCTCATGGACGACGGCAGTGACCTAAATCTGATATATCAGGACACAGTCCGCAAAATGGGGATAGACCCGACATAAATAAGCCACGGTAATACTACCTTCAAGGGAGTAATACCAGGCCAAGAGGCCCGCTGTACGGGCTCTCTACCACTAGAGGTGGTATTCGGTTCTCCCGGTAACTTCCGAAGTGAAATGTTAACTTTTCATATCGCTCCATTCCGAAGTGATTATCAAGCACTACCCGAAAGGGCGGCTTTCGCTTGTTTTAACACAGTACCGCATTATGCTTTTCTCAAGCTCAAGATGCCCGGTCCATGTGGCATCATCACAGTTAGCGGAAATATCGAACATTTTTTATGTACGGAAGAGGATGTGGCGGCTCTAACAGTCGCAAACTAAGACGACCTCACCAACCAGAAAAATGCCAGGTCATCAAGACCACGGACACTGTTAGACGAATCCGGCGTTCCATCATATATACATGAGATTGGTTTTCAAACCCTCACAAAATGACACCAGGGGCTTCCCGCGTGTAATCAGGGCCAGCCCGGCTCAACTTGGTTTCTCTTGAATTTCAATAGTTCATTGATAATAACCAACTCTTCTCTTTTTTTGGCACGGCAACCTTCACCTAAGTTCTTTCCTTTTGCAGATGACAATCGTGCTACACCCGTCCAGGACACGGCACACCAGAGACACAGGCGCAGACGTGCAGCAGGGACCCGCCCAAAGGTTTGTTTTTAGATTAAGACCCTGCGTAAACCTTTTTTACTGTCTCTTGTTGCCCACATCCTCCGGATACTCCACACAACCGAGAAGGATGCTGGCGTTATTGGCATGTGGCCATGCTAGGATTTCGCACGTACCTGGACGCATGGGGTTTCTTATTAAGGGCATTGTTTAGCCCGGTATATGTTATAAAGACCGAACACCTTAGGGAGTGTTCGGCGTCGCGATTTTGGACCTATATGCATCAGCTCCGAATCATGTCTTTGGTCAAATGTTGTGTTTGCCCGACTCCCATGTTTTGGTACCCTACGTTCCGTTATATTAAGGTAGCACTGGGAGAACTACTGCGGTTGTGCCCTGGTTCATCCGGATGAGCACCTCAGTAGAGAAAGCCGAAAACTGACTGTCATGATATAGCGAGAGACTGGTCAACCACTGGATGACTCATCGGAATCTTCAGGATTCCTCCGCATTAACGAAGGCCGTTTCCCGGTCACGTACGTATGCGCCCCGTATTCGGACGAGCGCAGAAGTACCAGGGGCTACATAGTAGCCCCACTATCAAACTCCTATGGCTAAGTGAAAGTGTTAAAGCAATATAGTCCGATTGCCTAGTTCGCTACGCTATCACCTCCTTAACGGACCAAGACGTTTGATCAAGTGTGAATATGCATCTTTTGCAAACACCCCCGCATTATATGCGTGGGGGCGGAAGCCGACGACTGCAAACTTTCAGGTTATACACATATATACATAAACGGCCGCACAGGAGGCACCATAGTACTTTCAGGCAAAAGTATAAATACATCCTTGACAATTCAATAAAACATTGTTTTTACAATGGGAATACATGTCACTTGAAGATAACATTCTTCGAGCACTGAGCCTCTATTGAATGAGCGCCTTCAAGAACTTCTTCAAAGTAGTGCTCGGCAGCCACTCGGCCTACGGCTGAACCCTGTGTCGCAACAGTGGTGGCCTCCATCTCCTCCCAGTATGTCTTGACACGGGCAAAGGCCATCCGCGCACCCTCTATGCGTGCCGATCTTTTTACAGCATCGATGTGTGGCACAGCACCAAGGAATTGCTGCACTAAGCTAAAGTAGCTATTCGGCCTTGGCCCTCCCGGCCACAGGTGATCCACAACGGACCGCATGGCAAGTCCAGACAACCTATGGAGCTCGGCCCACTCGGCCAATCGCTCATTCAACGGCAGCGGACGGACTGGAGCATGGAACTGTGACCAGAACAGTTTTTCCACTTCGGGACCTTTCTGATCCTTGAAGTACTCGGCCGCATGAGCAGCACTTGCAGCCAAGTCCATGTACGCGTCCGCAGAACTCCATAGCCGGTCCAGAGGAGCATACTTCGGATCTCCGAACTTAGTCCGCAACAAGAAGGGCTTCCCAGACATGATATCTGTAGCTTGGTTCAGCTCCTCCTTCGTCGCTCTAATTTTGGAGCGGGCTTCCTTGGCAGCCACCCGGGCCTTCTCCAGGTCCGTCGCCTTCGCCCGGTTTTCTTCTTCAAGAAGCTGGTAATGGTCAGCGACATCTTTTAACTCTACATCCATCTTGGCTATTTTTTTCCTTGCTCTCGCAATGCGTGGCCTGTTCGTCCCTTAATTCTTCAGCCGCCTTTAAAGTGGCTGCATTGCTACTCCTTGCTTGCTCCTTGGCTCGGGCAAGCTCCGCTCGAAGGGTCTCGACGGTGGCAGCTCCATCTGCAGTCACAACACATTAAAGATACTGGCATCATGCTACTCTTATTATGTGATGACCACCAGAAAAATCACTCACCCTGTGCCTCGTCAAGCCGCTTGTTGACAAGCATGATGTCGGCATCTGCCGCATCCAGTTGCCACTTTAGCTCGGCAAACCCATCAGTCCGGCTAGCCACCGGAGCTTTAGCCACCTGCACATAAAGGCGGTCTGGTTGTTACCTGGGACTACGATCCTTTGTTTGCCGCCATTTTTGACGACAACCAGAGTCTCAGGGGCTACTATCTGCATAGGGCATACCTAACGTATGTGGTACTGTTAAAAACATACACTAGTTCACGTACCTCGAAGCCTTTCAGCAGACTCATAAAGGCTTCATGCAAACCGCTTTCAGCGGATGAAATCCTTTCAATTACCGTACCCATTAGCGTACGATGTGCTTACGAGATGGCGGCTTGCCCCAGAAGATCCTTTAGCGCGTCTGACCGCACACTGTACAGACCCTTGTTGTCGCTCTCCTTAGGAGCCGGATACTAGGGACTTCGGGCAGCCAAAGGGTTATCCTCTGGCCCTAGTGGATCTGGAGATACCCTTCGCGACGACACTTCAAGGTCGCCCGCTTCTTGAGCCAGGGTGTCTGGGGGAGGTGTTTCGCTCTCCATCATCTCCGAAAGAAGGTCCCCCAAAGATGAGCTCTGTTGAGAAGGGCTGTGATCCGAACTACAATTTACAAGCATCAGTTATTGTCTTCGGAAGTAAGGTAGGATGTTTTCACTATTAAGTACTTTTCGATTACTTATAGCTCGGTAGAGGGCTGATCCCCGAGCGGACATTGTGCGGCAAGAATACCCTCCGAGGCAGGACCCTCTGCCAGAGATTTCTTCTCCCGTTTGGAAACCTTAGTTTCCGGATCTTCAGAGGTAGTCCTCTTCCTTCCCCGGGGAGAGAGAATGTCAGATTCCTCCCCTTGGTTATCCTCCCTTGCGGAGGCGCTCATTCCCTCGGTTGGAATAAATAGCGAAGGAGGCCCGCTTTCGCCCTCTTCCTCCCCTTCATCTTCGTTTGAGGGCACCAGATAAGGTGCTGGCTCAAGCATCTTTTCCAACACCAGATTGTCCAAGCCCTCAGGAAGGGAGGCCGAACACCGGATCATCTTCGCCTTTGTTATCCAGTCCTGGTCAAAGAGCGATTCTTCAGATATCATGATAAATAAAAGGATAGTGTGTTCGGCCACGAGATTACTTACTTGGGCAGCGGGGCGGTTGCAGCTCAGGCCCACATCCTCGGTGGTGTCCGGACACTCTATTTGGGGTCCAAGAATGATTTGTACATCTCCTCGTGAGTCATGCCAAGGAAATGCTGAATAGTACGTGGCCCTTCCGGGTTGAATTCCCACATGCGGAGGGGCCGGCGTTTGCAAGGTTGGACTCGACGAACCAGCATAACTTGCATTACCATAACCAGACTGAAATCTCCCTCGAAGAGATCTCGGATATGGCTCTGCAGCATTGGCACGTCCTTAGCTGGACCCCAGCTCAGCCCCCTGCTGATCCATGACATTAGTTGGGTGGGGGGGGGGGGGCGAGCGAAAGGTAGGGGCAGCTACCCACTTGGCACTTCGGGGAGCTGTGATGTAGAACCACTCCTGCTTCCACAATCCAGACACCTCTAGGAAGGAACCCTCTGGCCATGGAGCGTCAGCGATTTTGCTTATCAAAGCACCTCCGCACGCTGCATGCTGCCCCTCGATCATCATCGGCTTCATATCGAAGGTCTTGAGCCACAGGCCGAAGTGAGGGGTAATGCGGAGGAAGGCCTCACATACGACAATAAATGACGAGATGTGAAGAAAGGAATCCAGGGCCAGATCATGAAAATCTAGCCCGTAGTAGAACATAAGACCCCTAACAAAGGGATCCAGAGCGAGGCCTACTCCTCGGAGGAAGTGGGAGATGAACACAACACTCTCGTTGGGTTCGGGAGTAGGTACGACCTGCCCTCGGGCAGACAGCCTGTGCGAAATTTCGGCGGTCAGATATCTGGCCTCTCTCAACTTCTTGATGTCCTCCTTTGTGACGGAGGAAGGCATCCACCGACCTTGAAGGTTGGATCCGGACATAGTTGAAGGTCCAAAGCACCTGACCTGAGCTTTGGGTGTTAGAACTCGAGGCGGGGGAAGGATTCGATTGAACGCGGGAGGGAAAAAAAGAAAAAAAACCTTGTCCCCTTTATAAAGAGGGTGAATATCAGGCGTCCTCCTCATGGCCGTTTGAGACTTACCTAAGATCTAGGAGTCATACCAACATGCACGGTTGGGTTACCCACGTCTATATTGATGAGAATCCTATGATAAGGGGAACACGATCTCTGCTTTGACAAGACGTGTCGAGGAAACCACCTCGCGTTATGTGCGGGGCTGGTCAAAAAGAAAAATGGTCCAAATAATGACCGGGCCGTGGTGTGATGTCATGCTATCAAAACATGTCAGTAGATTAGATTTGTAGAAATATTATTCTCTCTACGGTGGTAAGTGGAACTTATTTTGCAGGGTCGGACACTATCCTCATATTCAAACTCTTCCATGGTGTATTCGGAGGAGGAACCCGCCTTCCAATGCCGAAGACAATACTGCGCCGGACTCATCGTCATTGAAGCCTGGTTCAGGGGCTACTGAGGGAGTTCTGGATTAGGGGGTCTCCGGACAGCTGGACTATATCCTTTGGCCGGACTGTTGGACTATGAAGATACGAGATTGAAGACTTCGTCCCGTGTCTGGATGGGACTCTACTTGGCGTGGAAGGCAAGCTAGGCAACACGGATGTGTATATCTCGTCCTTTGTACCCGACCTTGTGTAACCCTAGCCCCCTCCGGTGCCTATATAAACCGAAGGGTTTTAGTCTGTAGGACAACATACAATCATACCATAGGCTAGCTTTTAGGGTTTAGCCTCTCTGATCTCGTGGTAGATCAACTCTTGTAATACTCATATCATCAAGAACAATCAAGCAGGACGTAGGGTATTACCTCTATCAAGAGGGCCCGAACCTGGGTAAACATCGTGTCCCCTGCCTCCTGTTACCATCCGCCTTAGACGCACAGTTTGGGACCCCCTACCCGAGATCCGCCGGTTTTGACACCGACAAGACATGTAATGTGGAGTTTGATGAGAATAACGGCTCCCAAGTGGAGCAAAGTGGCACTTGTGATGTAGGTGATGAAATTCCTCCCCAAGCCATAAGAAGAATGGGTGTTGGTTTTATCCTACCCATTGAGGATCCCCTTGTGGCCGAAGGAGAAGGACAATGTTCCACTCATGTGGAGCCATCACCAAACCAAGGCCCACACGCTTCCGAAGAACAAAGTGAAGGCCCTCAACCTCATGAACAAGACCAAGGGAAAGATCAACCTCAAGATGGTGTTGAATCGCCAAGCGATGCCCAAGGTCAAGTTCTATCATCCAAGCAAGTTCAAGATCAAGAGCAAGCTCAAGATCAAGAACAAGCTCAAGACGACGCTCAAGATGATCAAGATCAAGTGACCGCTCCTCAACTCTCTCCACGGGAGGAATTAGAGCGTCGTGCCGCCAAGATCGCATCCAAGCTATCCACCAAAGATCATCTCATGACAAATGTTCTTGGAAGCTTAAGAAAGGGGTAAGCACTCGTAGACAATTAGCAAACTATTGTGAACATCACGCGTTTGTCTCTTGTGTGGAACCCCAAAAGGTCTATGAGGCGCTCGAGGATCCGGATTGGCTCAATGCCATGCATGAAGAACTCAATAACTTCGAGCACAACAAGGTGTGGAGATTGCATGGTGCCAAGGCCAATGGGGAACCATAATGTCATTGGAACCAGGTGGATATTCAAGAACAATCAAGATGCTCATGGGATTATCATTCGCAACAAGGCTCGTTTGGTAGCACAAAGCTAGCTACTCCCAAGTCGAGGGCATCAACTACGGTGAAACCTTTGCTCCCGTTGCTCGCCTTGAATCCATTCGCATGTTGATTGCATATGCTTCTCATCATAACTTTAAGTTACAACAAATGGATGTGAAGAGTGCTTTTCTTAATGGTCCTATTAATGAGTTGGTATATGTCAAGCAACCCCCCGGGTTCGAGGATCCCTACTTTCACGATCATGTGTATCAACTCGATAAGGCACTCAATGGCCTTAAGAAAGCCCCACGTGCGTGGTATGACCACCTTATCGAGTTGTTGCAAGATCGTGGTTTTGAAATTGGGAAAATCGACCCCACTCTTTTTACTAAGAAGGTCAAAAGGGAGTTGTTTGTGTGCCAACTATATGTTGATGATATTATCTTTGGTTCCCCTAACAAAGCTTTCAATGAGGAATTTGCTGCGCTCATGACCTCCAAGTTCAAGATGTCCATGATGGGAGAGTTGAAGTTCTTTCTCGGGTTCGAAGTCAAGCAACGAAGAGAAGGAACCTTCATCAACCAAGCCAAATACACTCAAGACATGCTCAAGAGATTCAAGCTAAGTGATGTCAAGCTGGCCTCCAGTCCTATGCCCGTCAAATGCTAACTTGACATAGATCCCAATGGTAAAGCGGTGGATCAAAAGGTATATCACTCCATGATTGGCTCCTTGCTTTACCTTTGTGCATCTAGACCGGATATCATGTTGAGTGTAGGAATTTGTGCATGGTTTCAAGACGCACCTAAGGAAAGTCACTTTGTGGCGGTCAAGCGAACCTTTCGATATTTGGCTCATACCCCAAACTTTGGCTTATGGTACCCAAGAGGAGCAAGCTTCAAGCTTGTAGGTTATTCAGACTCGGATTGGGCGGGAGACAAAGTGGATAGGAAGTCCACTTCCGGAGGGTGCCAATTTCTTGGTTGCTCTTTGGTGAGTTGGTCTTCCAAGAAGCAAAGTTGCGTGTCTCTCTCGTCCACGGAAGCGGATGATGTGGCTGCCGGTAGTTGTTGTGCACAACTTCTATGGATGAGGCAAACTTTAAAGGATTATGGTGTCATTTGTGACAAAGTGACTCTTTGGTGTGACAATGAAAGTGCCATCAAGATCTCTCTCAACCCGGTGCAACACTTCAAGATGAAGCATATTGAGATTTGGTATCAGTTCATCCGGGATCATATTAGGCGAGGGGAGATCGAGCTCAACTATGTGAACACTCTTGATAACCTTGCAGATATCTTCACGAAGCCCTTGGATGAAGCAAGATTTCGCGAGTTAAGGCATGAGCTAAATATCATTGATTCGAGCAATGTTGCTTGAACCCGTGCACATCCCACCATACTCAACTTGGTATCTCGTTTATGTGTAGTCATGGACATAGGGGGAGTGTTGTTCTCTCAATGAACTCTCCCTCCCCCCATTATGCATAAATTAATCAACTCTTTCACATTAGCCATTTTTATGGTACTTGTGCTTCAAAGACGAGTTTTGGTCATGGGCCCAAGGATAATTCTTCGCGGTGCCATACAAATTGACTCAAACATAGGTGGCTCCGGCCACCGCCCTCTCTGTAGAGAGGTTGTGTTGAATGTCTTAGTCCTTCTCGTCTCTTGTCTTTCGTTCGTCAGTCTTTTGGTGTGTCAGTCTTTTGGTGTGTCCGTTCTCTTGAAGGTTGCAAAGGCTTCGTTTTCCCCTTCTTGAGACTTGCTTCTTCTTGAGCACATGGTACTACCGTGGCTTGCCACGGTACTACCGCGTGAGGAGCGCACGGTACTTCCGCACCCAGCGCGGTGCTACCTCTTAAGCACTGTGTTGGATTTCCCCGAAGAGGAGAGGATGATGCAGCAAAGTAGCGTAAGTATTTCCCTCAGTTTTTGAGAACCAAGGTATCAATCCAGTAGGAGGCCATGCACAGGTCCCTCGTACCTACACAAAAACAATAGCTCAACGCAGCCAACGCGCTTAGGGGTTGTCAATCCCTTCACGGTCACTTACAAAAGTGAGATCTGATAGAGATGATAAATAATATTTTTGGTATTTTTGGTATAGAGATGCAAAGTAAAAAGTAAAAGCAAAGTAAAAGCAAAGCAATAATAAAGTGATGGAGATTGATATGATGAGAAAGAGACCCGGGGCCATAGGTTTCACTAGTGGCTTCTCTCAAGAGCATAAGTATTCTACGGTGGGTGAACAAATTACTGTTGAGCAATTGACAGAATTGAGCATAATTATGAGAATATCTAGGTATGATCATGTATATAGGCATCACGTCCGAGACAAGTAGACCGACTCCTGCCTGCATCTACTACTATTACTCCACTCATCGACCGCTATCCAGCATGCATCTAGAGTATTAAGTTAAAAACAGAGTAACGCCTTAAGCAAGATGACATGATGTAGAGGGATAGTTTCATGCAATATGATAAAAAAACCATCTTGTTATCCTTGATGGCAACGATACAATACGTGCCTTGCTGCCCCTTCTGTCACTGGGAAAGGACACCGCAAGATCGAACCCAAAGCTAAGCACTTCTCCCATGGCAAGAACAACCAATCTAGTAGGCCAAACCAAACTGATAATTCGAAGAGACTTGCAAAGATAACCAATCATACATAAAAGAATTCAGAGAAGATTCAAATATTATTCATAGATAGACTTGATCATAAACCCACAATTCATCGATCTCAACAAACACACCGCAAAAAGAAGATTACATCGAATAGATCTCCACGAGAGAGGGGGAGAACATTGTATTGAGATCCAAAAAGAGAGAAGAAGCCATCTAGCTACTAACTATGGACCCGTAGGTCTGAAGTAAACTACTCACACTTCATCGGGGAGGCTTAGATGATGATGTAGAAGCCCTCCATGATCGATGCCCCCTCTGGTGGAGTTCCAGAACAGGCCCCAAGATGGGATCTCGTGGATACAGAAAGTCGCAGCGGTGGAATTAGGTTTTTGGCTCCGTCCCCGATCGTTTGGGGGTACGTAGGTATATATAGGAGGAAGAAGTACGTCGGGGAGCTTTAAGGGGCCCATGAGGCAGGGGCGCGCCCTCCACCCTCGTGGCCGCCTCGTGGCTTTCTTGACGGAGGGTCCAAGTCTCGTGGATCTTATCTGATGTGAAAATCACGTTTTCGAAGGTTTCATTCTGTTTGGACTCCGTTTGATATTTTGTTTCTCCGAAACACTGAAATAGGCAAAAAAACAGCAATTCTGGGTTGGGCCTCCGATTAATAGGTTAGTCCCAAAAATAATATAAAAGTGGAAAATAAAGCCCAATATAGTCCAAAAACAGTAGATATTATAGCATGGAGCAATCAAAAATTGTAGATACGTTGGAGACGTATCACACGGCAGTAATTTTTTACTACCGCCTGGGGGAGCGGTACTACCGTCCTTGGTGTCGTACTTCTGCCTGGATGGTACTACCGCGATGACATGCGGTACTACCGCGCTACTGAGGGCGCGTGGGGGTTATGAGCGGGAAGGGGGAGTTCCAACTCCCCCATACCCATTCGTCCTTTTCTCTCCCCTTGTTCTCTCTCTCTCTCTCTCTCTCTCTCTCTCTCTCTCTCTCTCTCTCTCTCTCTCTCTCTCTCGCTCGCTCGCTCGCTCGCTCCCTCAAGAACGCCACCGGAGACCCTCGCCGTATCTCTGTCCCCGGCCGCTCTCCTCGGATTCCGACCGGTGGGATCGTTCCCCACCACTTCCTCTTGCCATGGAACAAGGTTTCTCCCCAAATCCCTCTCTCTTTTGTTCGTGCTTTCGCTTCTAGGTTTTTGGGGAGATGCATGTTGTTCTTGAGATTTTAGGCCAAATCCTTGCAAGAGTAGGATGTGGGAGAGTAGTGATGCGTAGAAATTATACTTGATATGTTGTCCCGTGGTAGATTTGATCAACCGTAGTACCGCCTCGTTGTCGCGGTTGTTCTTAGATTCAGTTGGTTCGGATCTGATGTCGTGCGGTACTACCGCTCCTTGCTACGTCTTGAGCTTGCGTTGGTTTTCCCCAAAGAGGAAGGGATGATGCAGCAGATTAGCATAAGTATTTCCCTCAGTTTTTGAGAACCAAGGTGTCAATCCAGTAGGAGCCCATGCTCAAGTCCCTCGTATCTACACAAAGCGATAGCTACTCGCAACCAACGCGATTAGGGGTTGTCAAGCCCTTCACGGTCACTTACGAGAGTGAGATCTGATAGATATACTATTTTTGGTATTTTTGGTATAAAGATGCAAAGTAAAAAGTAAAAGCATAGTAAAAAAGCAAAGCAAGATTAAAGTGATGGAGATTGATATGATGAGAATAGACCCGGGGGCCATAGGTTTCACTAGTGGCTTCTCTCAAGAGCATAAGTATTCTACGGTGGGTGAACAAATTACTGTTGAGCAATTGACAGAATTGAGCATAGTTATGAGAATATCTAGGCATGATCATGTATATAGGCATCACGTCCGTGACAAGTAGATCAAAACGATTCTGCATCTACTACTATTACTCCACTCATCGATCGCTATCCAGCATGCATCTGGAGTATTAAGGTAAAAACAGAGTAACGCCTTAAGCAAGATGACATGATGTAGAGAGATAAATTCATGCAATGAAATAAACCCCATCTTGTTATCCTCAATGGCAATGATACAATACGTGCCTTGCTGCCCCTTCTGTCACTGGGTAAGGACACCGCAAGATCGAAACCAAAGCTAAGCAATTCTCCCATGGCAAGAACTAGCAATCTAGTTGGCTAAACCAAACGAATAATTCGAAAAGACTTGCAAAGATAACCAATCATACATAAAAGAATTCAGAGAAGATTCAAATATTATTCATAGATAGACTTGATCATAAACCCACAATTCATCGATCTCAACAAACACACCGCAAAAAGAAGATTACATCGAATAGATCTCCACAAGAGAGGGGGATAAGTTTGTATTGAGATTCAAAGAGAGAGAAGAAGCCATCTAGCTACTAACTATGGACCCAAAGGTCTGAGGTAAACTACTCACACTTCATCGGAGAGGCTAGGATGATGTAGAAGCCCTCCGTGATGACGGCCCTCTTCCGACGGAGCTCCGGAACAGGCCCCAAGATGGGATCTCATGGATACAGAAAGTTGCGGCGGTGGAATTAGGTTTTTGGCTCCCGTTCTGATCGTTTGGGGGTACGTGTGTATATATAGGAGGAATAAGTACGCCAGAGGAGCAACGAGGGGCCCACGAGGCAGGGGGTGCGCCCTAGGGGGGCGCCCCCACCCTCGTGACCGCCTCTTTTGTTCCTTGGAGAAGGGTCCAAGTCTCCTGGATCACGTTCGGTGAGAAAATCACGTTCCCGAAGATTTTATTCCGTTTGGACTCGGTTTGATATTTCGTTTATCCGAAACACTAAAATAGGCAAAAAAACAACAATTCTGGGCTAGGCCTCCGGTTAATAGGTTAGTCCCAAAAATAATATAAAAGTAGAAAATAAAGCCCAATATAGTCCAAAATAGTAGATAATATAGCATGGAGCAATCAAAAATTATAGATACGTTGGAGACGTATCAGGCATCCCCAATCTTAATTCCTGCTCGTCCTCGAGTAGGTAAATGATAAAAAAAGAATTTTTGATGCGGAGTGCTACTTGGCATAATTTCAATGCAAATCTTCTTAATTGTGGTATGAATATTCAGATTAGAAAGATTCAAGACAAAAGTTTATATTGACATAAAAATAATAATACTTCCAGCATACTAATAAAGCAATTATGTCTTCTCAAAATAACATGGCGAAGGAAAGTTATCCCTACAAAATCATATAGTCTGGCTATGCTCCATCTTCACCACACAAATTATTTAAATCATGCACAACCCCGATGACAAGCCAAGCAATTGTTTCATACTCTAACTTTTCCAAAACTTTTTCAATCTTCACGCAATACATGAGCGTGAGCCATGGATATAGCACTATAGGTGGAATAGAATGGTGGTTGTGGAGAAGACAAAAAAGGATAAGATGGTCTCACATCAACTAGGCGTATCAACGGGCTATGGAGATGCCCATCAATAGATATCAATGTGAGTGAGTAGGGATTGCCATGCAACAGATGCACTAGAGCTATAAGTATATGAAAGCTCAAAAAGAAACTAAGTGGGTGTGCATCCAACTTGCTTGCTCACGAAGACCTAGGGCAATTTTTAAGGAAGCCCATCATTGGAATATACAAGCCAAGTTCTATAATGTAAGATTCCCACTAGTATATGAAAGTGATAACATGAGAGACTCTCTACTATGAAGATCATGGTGCTACTTTGAAGCACAAGTGTGGTAAAAGGATAGTAACATTGTCCCTTCTCTATTTTTCTCTCATTTTTTTATTTGGTCCTTTTATATTTCTTTTTTTATGGCCTCCTTTTCTTTATTTGGGCTTCTTTGGCCTCTTTTATTTTATTTTATTTTTCGTCCGGAGTCTCATCCTGACTTATGGGGGAATCATAGTCTCCATCATTCTTTCCTCACTGGGACAATGCTCTAATAATGATGATCATCACACTTTTATTTTTCTTATAACTCAACAATTACAACTCGATACTTAGAACAAAATATGACTCTATGTGAATGCATCCAGCGGTGTACCGGGATATGCAATATGACAATGATGGAGTGTGTCATGATGAACTAGATGGTGGAAAGTTGCATGGCAATGTATCTCGGAACGGCTATGGAAATGCCATAATAGGTAGGTATGGTGGTTGTTTTGAGGAAGGTATATGGTAGGTGTATGATACCATTGAAAGGTGTGCGGTATTAGAGAGGCTAGCAAAGGTAAAAGGGTGAGAGTGCGTATAATCCATGGACTCAACATTAGTCATAAAGAACTCATATACTTATTCAAAAATCTAGAAGTTATCAAAGCAAAGTATTACGCGCATGCTTCTAGGGGGATAGATTGGTAGGAAAAGACCATCGCTCGTCCCCGACCGCCACTCATAAGGAAGACAATCAATAAACAAATCATGCTCCGAGTTCATCACATAACGGTTCACCATACGTGCATGCTACGGGAATCACAAACTTTAACACAAGTATTCTTTAAATTCACAACGACTCAACTAGCATGACTTTAATATTATCACCTCCATATCTCAAAACAATTATCATGCTTCAATCTTTTCTTAGTATTCAACACACTCAAAAGAAAGTTTCACAAATCTTGAATACCAAGCATATTATTATTAAGCAAATTACCATGCTATTAAGAGACTCTCAAAATAATTTAAGTGAAGCATGAGAGATCAATAGTTTCTTTAAAACGAATCCACCACCGTGCTCTAAAAGATCTAAGTGAAGCACATAGAGCAAAATTATAACGCTCAAAAGATATAAGTGAAGCACATAGAGCAAAACTACTTAGCTCAAAAGATATAAGTGAAGCACATAGAGTATTCTATAAAATTTTAATTCATGTATGGCTCTCTCAGAAGTTGTGTACAACAAGGATGATTGCGGAATACTAAGACACAAAGACACAAATAAATACAAGATGCTCCAAGTAAAACACATATCATGTTGGTGAATAAAAATATAGCTCCAAGTAAATTACCGATGGAAGTGGACGAAAGAGGGGATGCCTACCGGGGCATCCCCAAGCTTTTAATTTTTGGTGTCCTTGGATTATCTTGGGGGTGACATGGGCATCCCCAATCTTAGGCTCTTGCCACTCCTTGTTCCATGATCCATCAAAAGAATTCACCCAAAACTTGAAAACTTCACAACACAAAACTCAAAATAGAAAACTCGTGAGCTCCGTTAGCGAAAGAAAAAAAAGACCACTTCAAGGTACTGTAATTAACTCATTATTTGTTTATATTGGTGTTAAACCTACTGTATTCCAACTTCTCTATGGATTATAAACTATTTTACTAGCCATAGATTCATCAAAATAAGCAAACAACACACGAAAAACAGAATCTGTCAAAAACAGAACAGTCTGTAGTAATCTGTATCTAGCGCAAGATCTGTAATCCCAAAAATTCTAAAATAAATTTATGGACGTGAGGAATTTATCTATTAATCATCTGCAAAAAGAATTAACTAAATATCACTCTCCAAATAAAAATGACAGCAGTTCTCGTGAGCGCTAAAGTTTCTGTTTTTTACAGCAAGTTCAATCCCCAAGTCTTCCCAACGGCTCTACTCGGCACAAACACTAATCACAAAAAACACAACCAAAACAGAGGATAAATAATTTATTTATTAAATAACAGCAAGGAAAAATATTGGGATGTCTCCCAACAAGCGCTTTTCTTTAAAGCCTTATAGCTAGGCATTGATAATTTTAATGATGCTCACATGAAAGACAAGAATTGAAGCACAAAAGGAGCATCATAAAGCATGTGACAAAGACATCTAAGTCTAACATCCTTACTATGCATAGGCATCTTATAGGCAAACAAATTATCAAGGCAAGCAAAAACTAGCATATGCAAGGAAGAGGAAAGAAACAATAGCAATCTCAGCATAACGAGAGGTAATTTAGTAACATGAAAATTTCTACAACCATATTTTCCTCTCTCATAGTAATTACATGTAGGATCATAAGCAAATTCAACAATATAGCTATCACATAAAATAGTCTCAACATGATCCACATGCATGCAAAGTTGGCACTTTTCCAAAATAGTGGGATTAACATTAACAAAAGTCATGACCTTCCCAAACGCACTTTTATCAAAAACTTCATAAGATTGAACATTCTCTAAATATGTGGGATCTAAAGTTGACATTCTTCCAAACCCACTTTCAATATTATTGCAAACATTATAATCAATCTCATAATCATCATGGGGTTTAAATGAATTTTCAAGATCAAAAGAAGAATCACCCCAACCATGATCATTGCAACAAGTAGAGGACATAACAAAACTAGCATCCCCAAGCTTAGGGTTTTGCATATTATTAGCACAATTGTCATTAATAGAATTTATAATAACATCATTGCAATCATGCTTTTTATTCAAAGATCTATCGTGAATCACTTCATAACATACTTCATCTCAATTTTCAGATTCGCGAATTTCAAGCAAAACTTCATAAAGACAATCTAGTGCACAAAACTCATTAGCAATTGGTTCAACATAACTGGATCTCTTAAAAGATTAGCAAGCGGATGAGGATCCATAAACCTTAGGTTCTCTGTTTAGTAATAAATAAATGACTATTCCAACCATACGAGCAAACAAAAAGCAAACGGGCCAGAAGAGGCAAATAGAGAGGGAGGATAGAGAGAGAGGGCGAATAAAACGGCAAGGGTGAAGTGGGGGAGAGGAAAACGAGAGGCAAATGGCAAATAATGTAATGCAAGAGATAGGGATTGTGATGGGTACTTGGTATGTTGACTTTTTGCGTAGACTCTCCGGCAACGGCGCCAGAAATCCTTCTTGCTACGTCAAGACCACTGCTAGCAAGTACAAGGAACCATCAAAGGGCATGGATGAGATACCTCTTGCTGAGTTTGTTTCTCGAAGGAAGATCAACCCTTGTGCGAATCCTCGTGCAAACTTCAGAGGGAATGAAATCTTCTGGACCAAGCAGCAGAATCTCATTTACTTGGATGTGATCAAGGCTAAGCAGAATATGTATGTGGATGTGCACTGGATCGACATGCATCACATGAGGGATGAGAAGCATCATGACTACTTTGGTGAGGCCTTGGAACTCGTGGAGCAGTTTGCCATTGAGGATGTGATCTCTTTCCACCTGGACTTTGACCCCGAGCTGGTGGCCCAGTTCTTTGCTTCGGTCCACTTCCATACTGGTGAGGATCGTACGATGACCTGGATGACCAATGGACGTCAGTTGACTACTACTTGGAAGGAGTTCATGGATTTGCTCAAAGATCCTGATGAGGGGATCCACACACCTGTTGGTGTTCGCCCTCATGCCAACACCGAGTCAGCTAGCAAGGACAAGCTTCAGCCATTCTATGTTGAGAAGAAACTGGCCAATGACAAGACGACGTGGGTGCTCAACCCGTTCCTTGACACCATGCACCGGATCTTCCGCCACTCTCTCTTTCCACGCATTGGGGACAAGGACAAGGTGCATGCTTATCTTGTGGACATGTTGCTCATTTGTGAGGAGGCACGTGTTTCTCAGACTCAACCACTTGATGTCTCACATATCATGTGGTGCGAGCTTCGGTTCGCGGTGTTCACCTGCAAGGTACCCATCTATGGTCCATATCTGTTCCTCCTGATATCGAAGACTTGGGAGAAGCTCTATCCCACTGAGGAGTTTTTGGCCCCTGACTGGATCCGTCATGACCCCATCAGACTCCGCATCAAGCCCTAGTGGGCTAACTCTACTACTCGTGTCGAGGCTGAGGCTGCTAAGAGGGCTGCTGATGAGGAGGAGATTGAGGAGGAGAATGTAGCCGAGGACAGCCCTGCTGGATATGCACCTCCCTCCACTGAGCCCTCATGGGCGAATAAGCTGAAGGCCAAGATGAAGGCCTTCTTCTGCATGCAGGCCAAGGGGCAGTACCCGACTCACATTGCCTCCATGGAGAGTCGCCGCCGCGACAAGAAGATCATGAGGGTTTTTGGAGAGGATGTTTCTAGCGGATCCGAGGAGCACATCACTCCAGAGACCGAATGGATGGAAAAACAAGGCTATAAGTGGATTGATTCTGAGGAGGAGCCCATCCCCGCTGCCGAGTCCGACGCAGAGCGTGCGAGTGATACGTCTCCAACGTATCTATAATTTTTGATTGCTCCATGCTATATTATCTACTTTTATGGACTATATTGGGCTTTATTTTCCACTTTTATATTATTTTTGGGACTAACCTATTAACCGGAGGCCCAGCCCAAAATTGCTGTTTTTTTGCCTATTTCAGTGTTTTGGATAAACGGAATATCAAATGGAGTCCAAATGGAATAAAATCTTCGGGAACATGATTTTCTCACCGAACGTGATCTAGGAGACTTAGACCCAGCTCCAAGGAACAAAAGAGGCGGTCACGAGGGTGGGGGGCGACCCCTCCCCCTAGGGCGCGCCCCCTGCCTTGTGGGCCCCGCGTTACTCCCCCGCATACTTCTTCCTCCTATATATACACAAGTACCCCCAAACGATCAGAACATGAGCCAAAAACCTAATTCCACCGCCGCAATTTTCTGTATCCACGAGATCCCATCTTGGGGCCTGTTCCGGAGCTCCGCCGGAAGAGGGCCTTCATCACGGAGGGCTTCTACATCATCCTAGCCTCTCCGATGAAGTGTGAGCAGTTTACCTCAGACCTTCGGGTCCATAGTTAGTAGCTAGATGGCTTCTTATCTCTCTTTGAATCTCAATACAAAGTTCTCCCCCTCTCTTGTGGAGATCTATTCGATGTAATCTTCTTTTTGCGGTGTGTTTGTTGAGACCGATGAATTGTGGGTTTATGATCAAGTCTATCTATGAATAATATTCGAATCTTCTCTGAATTCTTTTATGTATGATTGGTTATCTTTGCAAGTCTTTTCGAATTATCCGTTTGGTTTGGCCAACTAGATTGGTAGTTCTTGCCATGGGAGAAGTGCTTAGCTTTGGGTTCGATCTTGCGGTGTCCTTACCCAGTGACAGAAGGGGTAGCAAGGCACGTATTGTATCATTGCCATCGAGGATAACAAGATGGGGTTTATTTCATATTGCATGAATTTATCTCTCTACATCATGCCATCTTGCTTAAGGCGTTACTATATTTTTAACTTAATACTCCAGATGCATGCTGGATAGCGGTCGATGAGTGGAGTAATAGTAGTAGATGCAGAATCATTTCGATCTACTTGTCACGGACGTGATGCCTATATACATGATCATGCCTAGATATTCTCATAACTATGCTCAATTCTGTCAATTGCTCAACAGTAATTTGTTCACCCACCATAGAATACTTATGCTCTTGAGAGAAGCCACTAGTGAAACCTATGGCCCCCGGGTCTATTCTCATCATATCAATCTCTATCACTTTAATCTTGCTTTGCTTTTTTACTTTGCCTTTACTTTTTACTTTGCATCTTTATACCAAAAATACCAAAAATATTATATCTATCAGATCTCACTCTCGTAAGTGACCGTGAACGCCTTGACAACCCCTAATCACGTTGGTTGCAAGTAGCTATCGCTTTGTGCAGGTATGAGGGACTTGAGCATGGGCTCCTACTGGATTGATACCTTGGTTCTCAAAAATTGAGGGAAATACTTACGCTACTCTGCTGCATCATCCCTTCCTCTTCGGGGAAAACCAACGCAAGCTCAAGACGTAGCAAGAAGGATTTCTGGCGCCATTGCCGGAGATTCTATGCAAAAAGTCAACATACCAAGTACCCATCACAATCCCTATCTCTCGCACTACATTATTTTCCATTTGCCTCTCGTTTTCCTCTCCCCCCAATTCACCCTTGCCGTTTTATTCGCCCTCTCTCTCTCTCTATCCTCCCTCTCTATTTGCCCCTTTTGCCCGTTTACTTTTTGTTTGCTCGTATGGTTAGAATAGTTTTTTATTTATTACTAAACAGAGAACCTAAGATCCATGGATCCTCATCCACTTGCTAATCTTCTTAAGAGTTCCAATTATGATAAACCAATTGCTAGTGAGTTTTGTGCACTAGATTATCTTTATGAAGTTTTGCTTGAAATTCGTGAATCTGAAAAGTGTGATGAATTACCTCATGAAGCGATTCACGGTAGATCTTTAAATAGAAAGCATGATTGCAATGATTCTATTATAAATTCTATTAATGTCAATTGTGCTAATAATATGCAAAACCCTAAGCTTGGGGATGCTAGTTTTGCTATGTCATCTACTTGTTGCAATGATCATGATTGGGGTGATTCTTCTTTTGATCTTGAAAATTTATTTAAACCCCATGATGAATATGAGATTGATTATAATGTTTGCAATAATATTGAAAGTGGGTTTGGAAGAATGTCAACTTTAGATCCCACATATTTAGAGAATGTTCAATCTTATGAAGTTTTTGATAAAAGTGTGTTTGGGAAGGTCATGACTTTAGTTAATGTTAATCCCACGATTTCGGAAAAGTGCCAACTTTGCATGCATGTGGATCATGTTGAGGATATTTTATGTGATAGCTATATTGTTGGATTTGCTTATGATCCTACATGTAATTACTATGAGAGAGGAAAATATGGTTGTAGAAATTTTCATGTTACTAAATTACCGCTCGTTATGTTGAGATTGCTATTATTTCTTTCCTCTTCCTTGCATATGCTAGTTTTTGATTGCCTTGATAATTTGTTTGCCTATAAGATGCCTATGCATAGGAAGTATGTTAGACTTAGATGTGTTTGTCACATGCTTTATGATGCTCCTTTTGTGCTTCAATTCTTGTCTTTCATGTGAGCATCATTAAAATTATCAATGCCTAGCTATGAGGCTTTAAAGAAAAGCGCTTGTTGGGAGACAGACCAATATTTTTCCTTGCTGTTATTTAATAAATGAATTATTTATCCTCTGTTTTGGTTGTGTTTTTTGTGTTTAATTAGTGTTTGTTCCAAGTAGAACCGTTGGGAAGACTCGGGGAAAGTCTTGTTGAACTTGCTGTAAAAAACAGAAACTTTAGCTCTCACAAGAACTGCTGTCATTTTTATTTGAAGAGTGATATTTAGTTAATTCTTTTTGCATATGATTAATATATAAATTACTCACGTCCAGAAATTTATTTTAGAATTTTGGGGGTTTCATATATTGCGCTAGATACAGATTACTACAGACTGTTCTGTTTTTGACAGATTCTGTTTTTCGTGTGTTGTTTGCTTATTTTGATGAATCTGTGGCTAGTAAAATAGTTTATATTCCATAGAGAAGTTGGAATACAGTAGGTTTAACACCAATATAAAAAAATAATGAGTTAATTACAGTACCTTGAAGTGGTCTTTTGTTTTCTTTCGCTAACAGAGCTCACGAGTTTTCTATTTTGAGTTTTGTGTTGTGAAGTTTTCAAGTTTTGGGTGAATTCTTTTGATGGATCATGGAACAAGGAGTGGCAAGAGCCTAAGCTTTGGGATGCCCATGGCACCCCCAAGATAATCCAAGGACACCAAAAAGTCAAAGCTTGGGGATGCCCCGGAAGGCATCCCCTCTTTCGTCCACTTCCATCGGTAATTTACTTGGAGCTATATTTTTATTCACCAACATGATATGTGTTTTGCTTGGAGCGTCTTGTATTATTTGTGTCTTTGTGTCTTAGTATGCCACAATCATCCTTGCTGTACACACCTTTTGAGAGAGCCATACATGAATTAAAATTTGATAGAATACTCTATGTGCTTCACTTATATCTTTTGAGCTAAGTAGTTTTGCTCTATGTGCTTCACTTATATCTTTTGAGCGTTATAATTTTGATCTATGTGCTTCACTTAGATCTTTTAGAGCACGGTGGTGGATTCGTTTTAATGAAACTATTGATCTCTCATGCTTCACTTAAATTATTTTGAGAGTCTCTTAATATCATGGTAATTTGCTTAATAATAATATGCTTGGTATTCAAGATTTGTGAAACTTTCTTTTGAGTGAGTTGAATACTAAGAAAAGATTGAAGCATGATAATTGTTTTGAGATATGGAGGTGATAATATTAAAGTCATGCTAGTTGAGTAATTTTAAATTTAAAGAATACTTGTGTTAAAGTTTGTGATTCTCGTAGCATGCACATATGGTGAACTGTTATGTGATGAGTCGGAGCATGATTTGTTTATTGATTGTCTTCCTTATGAGTGGCGGTCGGGGATGAGCGATGGTCTTTTCCTACCAATCTATCCCCCTAGGAGCATGCGCGTAATACTTTGCTTTGATAACTTCTAGATTTTTGCAATAAGTATATGAGTTCTTTATGACTAATGTTGAGTCCATGGATTATACGCACTCTCACCCTTCCACCTCTGCTAGCCTCTCTAATACCGCGCACCTTTCGCCGGTATCATACACCTACCATATACCTTCCTCAAAACAGCCACCATACCTACCTATTATGGCATTTCCATAGCCATTCCGAGATATATTGCCATGCAACTTTCCGCCATCTAGTTCATCATGACACACTCCATCATTGTCATATTGCATATCCCGGTACACCGCCGGATGCATTCACATAGAGTCATATTTTGTTCTAAGTATCGAGTTGTAGTTGTTGACTTATAAGAAAAATAAAAGTGTGATGATCATCATTATTAGAGCATTGTCCCAGTGAGGAAAGAATGATGGAGACTATGATTCCCCCATAAGTCGGGATGAAACTCCGGACGAAAAAAAAGAGAGGCCAAAGAAGCCCAAATAAAAAAAAGGAGGCCATAAAAAAGAAGAAGAGAAAAGGCCCAAATAAAGAAAATGATGAGAGAAAAAAAGAGAAGGGATAATGTTACTATCCTTTTTCCACACTTGTGCTTCAAAGTAGCACCATGATCTTCATAGTAGAGAGTCTCTCATGTTATCACTTTCATATACTAGTGGGAATTTTACATTATAGAACTTGGCTTGTATATTCCAATGATGGGCTTCCTCAAAAATTGCCCTAAGTCTTCGTGAGAAAGCAAGTTGGATGCACACCCACTTAGTTTCTTTTTGAGCTTTCATATACTTATAGCTCTGGTGCATCCGTTGCATCGCAATCCCTACTCACTCACATTGATATCTATTGATGGGCATCTCCATAGCCCGTTGATACACCTAGTTGATGTGAGACCATCTTCTCCTTTTTTGTCTTCTCCACAACCACTATTCTATTCCACCTATAGTGCTATATCCATGGCTCACGCTCATGTATTGCGTGAAGATTGAAAAAGTTTTGAAAAAGTTAGAGTATGAAACAATTGCTTGGCTTGTCATCGGGGTTGTGCATGATTTAAATACTTTGTGTGGTGAATATGGAGCATAGCCAGACTATATGATTTTGTAGGGATAACTTTCTTTGGCCATGTTATTTTGAGAGGACATAATTGCTTTGTTAGTATGCTTGAAGTATTATTATTTTTTATGTCAATATAAACTTTTGTCTTGAATCTTTCTAATCTGAATATTCATACCACAATTAAGAAGATTTGCATTGAAATTATGCCAAGTAGCACTCCACATCAAAAATTCTTTTTTTATCATTTACCTACTCGAGGACGAGCAGGAATTAAGCTTGGGGATGCCTGATACGTCTCCAATGTATCTATAATTTTTGATTGCTCCATGCTATATTATCTACTGTTTTGGACTATATTGGGCTTTATTTTCCACTTTTATATTATTTTTGGGACTAACCTATTAACCGGAGGCCCAGCCCAGAATTGCTGTTTTTTGCTTATTTCGGTGTTTCGGATAAACGGAATATCAAATGGGGTCCAAACGGAATAAAATCTTCGGGAACGTGACTTTCTCACCGAACGTGGTCCAGGAGACTTGGACCCTGCTCCAAGGAACAAAAGAGGCGGTCACGAGGGTGGGGGCGCCCCCTAGGGCGCACCCCCTGCCTCGTGGGCCCCTCGTTGCTCCTCTGGCGTACTTATTCCTCCTATATATACACACGTACCCCCAAACGATCAGAACGGGAGCCAAAAACCTAATTCCACCACCGCAACTTTCTGTATCCACGAGATCCCATCTTGGGGCCTGTTCTGGAGCTCCGCCGGAAGAGGGCCGTCATCACGGAGGGCTTCTACATCATCCTAGCCCCTCCGATGAAGTATGAGTAGTTTACCTCAGACCTTCGGGTCCATAGTTAGTAGCTAGATGGCTTCTTTTCTCTCTTTGAATCTCAATACAAAGTTCTCCCCCTCTCTTGTGGAGATCTATTCAATGTAATCTTCTTTTTGCAGTGTGTTTGTTGAGACCGATGTATTGTGGGTTTATGATCAAGTCTATCTATGAATAATATTTGAATCTTCTCTAGATTCTTTTATGTATGATTGGTTATCTTTGCAAGTCTCTTCGAATTATCCGTTTGGTTTAGCCAACTAGATTGGTAGTTCTTGCCATGGGAGAAGTGCTTAGCTTTGGGTTCGATCTTGTGGTGTCCTTACCCAGTGACAGAAGGGGCAGCAAGGCACGTATTGTATCATTGCCATCGAGGATAACAAGATGGGGTTTATTTCATATTGCATGAATTTATCTCTCTACATCATGTCATCTTGCTTAAGGCGTTACCCTGTTTTTAACTTAATACTCTAGATGCATGCTGGATAGCGGTCGGTGAGTGGAGTAATAGTAGTAGATGCAGAATTGTTTCGATCTACTTGTCACGGACGTGATGCCTATATACATGATCATGCCTAGATATTCTCATAACTATGCTCAATTCTGTCAATTGCTCAACAGTAATTTGTTCACCCACCATAGAATACTTATGCTCTTGAGAGAAGCCACTAGTGAAACCTATGGCCCCGGATCTATTCTCATCATATCAATCTCCATCACTTTAATCTTGATTTGCTTTTTACTTTGCCTTTACTTTTTACTTTGCATCTTTATACCAAAAATACCAAAAATATTATATCTATCAGATCTCACTCTCGTAAGTGACCGTGAAGGGCTTGACAACCCCTAATCGCATTGGTTGCGAGTAGCTATCGCTTTGTGCAGGTACGAGGGACTTGAGCATGGGCTCCTACTGGATTGATACCTTGGTTCTCAAAAAACTGAGGGAAATACTTACGCTACTCGGCTGCATCATCCCTTCCTCTTCAGGGAAAACCAACGCAAGCTCAAGACGTAGCAGCGAGCGACTACTCCGCTTGAGCCACCACTTGTGTTGTAGGTGTCCTCTCTGCCTTTTTGACGTCTCGATGCTAAAGTGGGAGAGAGTGTAGGGATTTGCCGTGTCGTGTCGTGTTTACTTCGCTTGTGTTTGGTCTGTTGAACCTTGTTTGCTTTGGTTTGATTTGAGTTTATTTGAGCGTGTGAAACTTATCTATCATATGGTGTAAGATATATGCACTCTATCTATCGCACCTTACTGAGCTTATGTTATATTGTGCTACTTAGTTTATGCTCTTATTTACTATCATGCTTAGTGTTAGCATTATTATTGCAAGATATGCCATGTCTATAAAATATAGGGGAGTGTTGATCCTAGTATGTGTGCCGTGCAGTCCAAAGCACTTATCTAAATAGCACACATCTAGGGGGAGCCCGTCTATATTTTAGAGATGTATGGTTTGCTCATGTTCTATTCCTTCTCCCATGTGCAAATCCTGTATTGTCATCAATCCACCGAAAAGGGGGAGATTGTAAGGGCATATTTATCCCTAAGGTGTTTTGGTGATTGATGACAATGCATTTGCGGACTAATCGTGTGCCTTGAGTATTTCAGATATTTCATTACTAGGCACAAGACGGTTTGGTGCCTCTCGAAGATTATTGAAGACGACGCTTTTCTATGTCCCTTTTTCGATGGATTTGAGTCGTAGGTAAGCCGTACTATTAAGAGGGGGTCCGCTTTGGAAAGGTTTGGGTGGAATCGTCACGTACACGTTTACTCCTCTTTGCACCGCCTTTCCCTTAGCACTATGGAGCATCCTCTGTTTCTTCATGTTTGTGCAAAAAGAAGAATTCCTAGTGTTGCTGTTCTGGGGCATGCGGTAGTACCGCAGGCCTTTGCGGTAGTACCACAGGTGGTCATGGTAGTACCGCTCCTTGGGAGACGTAGTACCGTGAGTCCTCGTCCGGCACAACACCATAAGCGGAAGTAGGGGCGGATGTAATTTTTTACATCCGCTCCCTGCGCGGTAGTACCGCGTGCCTTGAGCGGTAGTACCGTGTCGGATTTTTGCACTGTTTAATAATCAACGGAAGTTGCCACGGACGTTTTTTTGTTTGTCCGCGCCCTTCCCAGGCTAATCCAATCATGACTTGCAGTAGTACCGCAAGGGGGTGCAGGAATACCGCGCGAGCGGAAGTACCGCTCCAGCTTCGTTGCTACAGGCCTGGGCTAGCTCCTGCCGTGACCACGGTAGTACCATGGCTCGCTATGGTAGTATTGTGAGCCCTTGAGGTAGTACCGCTCGGTTGGTGCGGTAGTACCGTAGATCATGGGTTGGTTAAGTGGATGATACGTCTCCTTTGTATCTACTTTTCCAAACACTTTTGCCCTTGTTTTGGACTCTAACTTGCATGATTTGAATGGAACTAACCCTGACTGACGTTGTTTTCAGCAGAATTACCATGGTGTTATTTATGTGCAGAAACAGAAGTTCTTAGAATGACCTGAAACTTCACGGAACAACTTTTCGGAAATAATAAAAAATCCTTGCAAAAGATGAAGGCCAGGGGGCCCACCACCTGTCCATGATGTTGGGGGCGTGCCTGCCCCCCTAGGGCGCGCCCCCCTACCTCGTGGGCCCTCTGGAGCTCCTCCGACCTCAACTCCAACTCTATATATTTGGTTTCGGGGAGAAAAAATTTAGAGAGAAGGATTCATCGCGTTTTACGATACGGAGCCGCCGCCAAGCCCTAAAACCTCTCGGGAGGGCTAATCTGGAGTCCGTTCGGGGCTCCGGAGAGGGGAATCTGTCGCCATCGTCATCATTAACCATCCTCCATCACCAATTTCATGATGTTCACTGCCGTGCGTGAGTAATTCCATCGTAGGCTTGCTGGACAGTGATGGGTTGGATGAGATTTATCATGTAATCGAGTTAGTTTTGTTAGGGTTTGATCCCTAGTATCCACTATGTTCTGAGATTGATGTTGCTATGACTTTGCTATGCTTAATGCTTGTCACTAGGGCCCGAGTGCCATGATTTCAGATCTGAACCTATTATGTTTTCATCAATATATGAGAGTTCTTGATCCTATCTTGCAAGTCTATAGTCACCTATTATGTGTTATGATCCGTTAACCCCGAAGTGACAATAATAGGGATACTTACCGGTGATGACCGTAGTTTGAGGAGTTCATGTATTCACTATGTGATAATGCTTTGTTCCGGTACTCTATTAAAAGGAGGCCTTAATATCCTTTAGTTTCCAATAGGACCCCGCTGCCACGGGAGGGTAGGACAAAAGATGTCATGCAAGTTCTTTTCCATAAGCACGTATGACTATATTCGGAATACATGCCTACATTACATTGATGAACTGGAGCTAGTTCTGTGTCACCCTAGGTTATGATTGTTACATGATGAACCACATCCGGCAAAATTCTCCATCACCGATCCATTGCCTACGAGCTTTCCATATATTGTTCTTCGCTTATTTACTTTTCCGTTGCTATTGCTATCATCACTACAAAATACCAAAAACAATACTTTTGCTATCGTTACCTTTTTCTACCGTTACCACTACTATCATATTACTTTGCTACTAGACACTTTGCTGCATATACTAAGTTTCCAGGTGTGGTTGAATTGACAACTCAGCTGCTAATACTTGAGAATATTCTTTGGCTCTCCTTGTGTCGAATCAATAAATTTGGGTTGAATACTCTACCCTTGAAAACTGTTGCGATCCCCTATACTTGTGGGTTATCAAGACTATTTTCTGGCGCCATTGCCGGGGAGCATAGCTCTATTCTTTGAGTCACTTGGGATTTATATCTGCTTATCATTATGAAGAACTTGAGAGATCCAAAAACCAAGATTTATGCCTCTACTACGAGGGTTGGTAAGGAACTGCCATCTAGCTCTGCACTTGATTCACCTTCTGTTTTGAGTAAGCTTGTGACACCTAAACCTGCTTCTGCTATTCGTTCTGATATGTCGCATGTTATTGATGATGCCACTTCTGCTATACATGATACTTATGATGAAACTACTTCTATGCTTCATACTACTGTGCCACTTGGTGAATTTCTTGATGAACAACTTGCTAGGGCTAGAGAGAATGAAAATATTGAATCTGATAATACTGATGAAAGTGATGATGAAGACTTGCCTGTTATTCCTAAGGGTTATGTTTTTGATAAAGAAGCTTCTTTAGCTATGTTAGCTTGCAAAGATAGATACAAACTCAAGAGGTTATTAGCTAAATGGAATCAGCAATCTCTTAATGCTAGAATGAAACCTGACCCTGCTTTTGCTACTTCACCTATCTGTGTTACTGATAAGGATTATGAATTCTCTGTTGATCCTAATATAATTACTTTGGTTGAATCTGATCCTTTTCATGGCTATGAATCTGAAACTGTTGTGGCACATCTTACTAAATTAAATGATATTGCCACCCTGTTCACTAAAGATGAGAGAACTCGCTACTTTTATATCCTTAAAATATTTCCGTTCCCATTAAAGGGAGATGCTAAGATATGGTTTAATTCTCTTGATCCTGGTTGTGTGCGTAGTCCCCAGGATATGATTTATTACTTCTCTGCTAAATATTTCCCTGCTCATAAGAAACAAGCTGCTTTAAGGGATATATATAATTTTGTGCAAATTGAAGAAGTGAGTCTCCCACAAGCTTGGGGGAGGCTTCTCAAGTTACTTAATGCTTTGCCTGATCATCCTCTTAAGAAAAATGAAATACTTGATATCTTTTATAATGGACTAACTGATGCCTCCAGAGATTACCTGGATAGTTGTGCTGGTTCTGTTTTCAGGGAAAGAACACCGGATGAAGCTGAAATTCTATTCAATAATATGTTGACAAATGAAAATAATTGGACAGCTCTGGAGCCAATTCCTGAGCCTATTCCTAAACCAACTGCGAGAAGAGGGGTATTCTATTTCTCAGTCCTGAAGATATGCAAGAGGCAAAGAAATCTATGAAAGAAAAAGGTATTAAAGCTGGAGATGTTAAGAATTTACCTCCTATTGAAGAAATACATGGTCTTAATTTATCGCCTGTTGAAGAAACATATTATCTTGATAACCCGACACATGTAGTAAAGGTAAATTCTCTCTATAGATTTGATGAAGGTGATATCCCTCATTATAAGTCTGCTAGACAATGCTTAGATGAGTTTGACAATTTCATTGTTAAACAAGAAATCTTCAATGCTTATTTTGGTAGACAATTGAAATACAATTCAAATATGCTTGAACACTTGGGTGATTATATGGCTAATGTCAAAGGTGAACTTAAACTTATTAGTAAACATGCTTCTATGGTTACCACTCAAGTAGAACAAGTACTTAAAGCTCAAAATGATTTTCTCGATGAATTGAATAGTAAGGATAATGGTAATGCTGTTAGAGTTATGACTAGAGGTGGTAGAATGACTCAGGAACCTTTGTATCCTGAAGGCCACCCTAAGAGAATTGAGCAAGATTCTCAGAGAAATAATGTAGATGCACCTAATCCTTCTAAAAGGAAGAAAAATAAAAATGATAGGACTTTGCATGCTTCTAGTGAACCTATTATTGAAACACCTAAGAATCCAAATGATATTTCTATTTCTGATGCTGAAACACAATCTGGTAATGAACCTGAAACTACTAATAATGTTAATGATAATGTTCATGATGATGCTCAACCTAGTAATGATAATGATATAGAAATTGAACCTGTTGTTGATCTTGATAACCCACAATCAAAGAATCAACGTTATGATAAGAAAGACTTTGTTGCTAGGAAACATGGTAAAGAAAGAGAACCATGGGTTCAGAAACCCATGCCTTTTCCTCCCAAACCATCCAAGAAAAAGGATGATGAGGATTTTGAGCGCATTGCTGAAATGATTAGACCTATCTTTTTGCGTATGCGATTAACTGATATGCTTAAAATGAATCCTTATGCTAAGTACATGAAAGATATTGTTACTAATAAAAGGAAGATACCGGAAGCTGAAATTTCCACCATGCTTGCTAATTATACTTTTAGGGGTGGAATACCAAAGAAACTTGGAGATCCCGGTGTACCAACTAAAACATGCTGCATTAAAAGAAACTATGTTAAAACCGCTTTATGTGATCTTGGAGCCAGTGTTAGTGTTATGCCTCTCTCTTTATATCGTAGACTTGATTTGAATAAGTTGACACCTACTAAAATATCTTTGCAAATGGCTGATAAATCAACTGCTATACCTGTCGGTATTTGTGAGGATGTGCCTGTTGTAGTTGCAAATGTTACTATTTTAACGGACTTTGTTATTCTTGATATTCCCGAGGACGATAGCATGTCTATTATTCTTGGAAGACCCTTTTTGAATACTGCAGGGGCTGTTATTGATTGCACTAAAGGCAATGTCACTTTTCATGTTAATGGTAATGAGCATACGGTACACTTTCTAAGGAAACAACCTCAAGTCCACAGTATCAATTCTATTGGAAAAATTCCATCTATTATTTTTGGAGGTTCTGAATTTCCTCTTCCTACTGTAAAAAAGAAATATGATATTCTTATTGTTGGGGATGTGCATATCCCCGTTGAGGTAACATAGTGTTATTCGAAATTTCTCCGGTTCCATGTTATTCGGAATGAGTTCGTTAACAAGACTTGATCAACCTTGTTAGTGGATTCCTTTTGGATGAGCATGAGATGGATGAAACTAGAAGGCACAACCTTCTGCACCCTCCTTTTACTTTCTGTTCTTTATATTAAATAAAATAAAAATAGTATTTTTCTGTCTGTTATCTGATTATCCGTGCAATATAAAAATACCCCGAAAATAAAAGTTCTCCAAATGCCCTGAAATTTAAATATGTTTTTTCTGAAATATTTGAGAATATTTGGCACTGAGAACACAGCAAGGGGGTCATCCACCTGGCCACGAGGGTGGAGGGCGCACCCTACTCCCCTGGGCGCACCCCCTGCGTCGTGGGCCCACGGTGGCCCTCTTCCACTTATCCTTTCACCCACACACTCCTTCCTCCCCCCAAACACGAATATCCAGCTCAAACCCGAGTCCAAGCTCATTTTGCTGCCATTTTCGATCTCCTTGCTCAAAGCACCTCTCGCAAAACTACTTGGGGAGATTGTTCCTTGGTATGTGACTCCTCCATTGGTCCGATTAGTTTTTGTTCTAATGCTTTATTCATTGCAAATTTTTGCTGCTTAGGTGACCCTGTTCTTGAGCTTGCATGTCAAATTTATATGGTCAAAAGTAGTTTTGATGCATGATATAGGCCCTAGGCACTTGTAGGAGTAGTTGCTATAAATATTATTGAGTTTGGTTTACTTTTATTTTGAAGTTACTAAAAATTTCAGAAAATTTTCAGAGCAAGAAATATGCTTCGGAAAATGTTCGAAGGTGGTTCTTCAAGGAAGCAAGGACCCAGGCTTGCAATGCGTGATGCTGATGAAGAGCCACCAAGAGACACTCTAGTACGTCCTTGTGAATGGCCTTTTGAAAATTTTATGGATCGAGCGGGAATTAAGGAAGAATTTAACGCGTATTTGCGTAATGTTGATCTTGTGAGCTTTGAGGAAGAGAAGTGCAGCCAGTATCATTATCTCACTAGTTCCTTTGTGAGGAGGTTTGAATTTTCATCTTCACATAATTCTCCAACTATCCTGTTTGATCTTTATGAAAATTCTTACACTATGGACTAAGAGGATTTTATCATTGCTTGCAAACTTCCACAATGGGGTAGTATCATGGATCCTCACAAATTTGAATTTAGATATTTTCTTGCTAGTATAACTATGGGAGAATCTAGAGATATAACACAAGCTACCATATGGAGCATTCACTTTCCCGCTATACATTATTTTGCTCTCTTCATAGGTAGATGCATTAATGGTAAAGATGAGGCATGTCACATGTGTGTCCCTGACCTCAGTATTCTTAGGAGTGCTATGTTAGGAGATACATCTTATAATTTGGGAGCCATTGTTCCACGTAGGTTGCATCTTAATAGATTTAATAGAGATTTCTTTGGTGGAATTTATGCAACCCGCATAGCTAATTTTCTTGGTGTATCCATACGCGAAGAAGAAATTGAATTACCCCCTGCTTACCTAGACTTTAATGCTATGGTTCACCACCAGTTTGTCGAGAGGAATGAATCATGATAACCCATAAGTATAGGGGATCGCAACAGTTTTCGATAATTAAGAGTGTAGAACACAACGAGGAGCTAAAGGTAGAACAAATATTCCCTCAAGTTCTATCGACCACCGATACAGCTCTATGCACGCTTGACGTTCGCTTTACCTAGAACAAGTATGAAACTAGAAGTACTTTGTAGGTGGTGTTGGATAGGTTTGCAAGATAATAAAGAGTACGTAAATAAAAAGTAGGGTCTGTTTAGATAAAGAAATAATAAAGTAAATATAACGAGTGTGGAAAAGTGGTGGTAGGAGTTGTGAAATTGCCCCTAAGCAATTGACTACTTTACTAGACTGATAGCAAGTATTATGTGGGAGAGGCCACTGCTAGCATGTCATCCCTGACTTGGAATTCTATGCACTTATGATTGGAACTATTAGCAAGCATCCGCAACTACTAACGTTCATTAAGGTAAAACTCAACCATTGCATTAAGATATATTGGCCCCCCTTCAATCCCGTATGCATCAATTTCTAGGCTAGGTTGAAGCTTCTATCACTCTTGCCCTCCAATACATAGTCCTATCAACATACAACTAACCCTATGGTGTGATCCACGCGCACAATCATATGATGGGCACCAAAGGACAACAACATAACCACAAGCAAATTAAATCAATCGTAGCAATTCATCAACCACCGATAGGACAACGAAAATCTACTCAGACATCATAGGATGGCAACACATCATTGGATAATAATATGAAGCATAAAGCACCATGTTCAAGTAAAGGGTACAGTGGGTTGCGGGAGAGTGGACCGCTATAGATAGAGGGGGGAAGGTGATGGAGATGTTGGTGAAGATGGCGGAGGTGTTGGTGTAGATCGCGGTGATGATGATGGCCCCCGGTGGCACTCCGGTCTCACCGGAAGCGAGGGGGAGAGAGCCCCCCTCCTTCTTCTACTTCATTGACCTTATCCCTAGATGGGAGAAGGGTTTCCCCTCTGGTCCATGGCCTCCATGGCACGGGAGGGGCGAGAGCCCCTCCGAGATTGGATCTGTCTCTCTGTCTCTCTCTGTTTTTGCGTTCTCGGATTCTTCCCTTTCACCGTTTCTTATATTCCCAGAGATCCGTAACTCCGATTGGGCTGAAATTTTAACACGATCTCTATCCGGATATTAGCTTTCTTGCGGCGAAAGAAGGGCTCCAACCGCCTTACGGGGTGGCCACGAGGGTCAGGGTCCCGCCTGACACCCTGGGGCGCGCCCCCTATCTCGTGGGCCCCTCGAGCATCGTCTCGCGTGGATTCTTCTTCCCAAAAATCATATATATTCCAAAAAAATCTCCGTCAGTTTTTATTCCGTTTGGACTCTGTTTGATATGGATATTCTGCGAAACAAAAAACATGCAACAAACAGGAACTGGCACTGGGCACGGGATCAATATGTTAGTCCCAAAAATAGTATAAAAAGTTGCCAAAAGTATATGAAAGTTGAATAATATTGGCATGGAACAATCAAAAATTATAGATACGATGGAGACGTATCAGCATCCCCAAGCTTAATTCCTGCTCGTCCTTGAGTAGGTAAATGATAAAAAAGATAATTTTTGATGTGGAATGCTACCTAGCATAATCTTGATCATATGTCTAATCATGGCATGAATATTAAGACACGAGTGATTCAAAGCAATAATCTATCTTTTGACATAAAGACAATAATACTTCAAGCCTACTAATAAAGCAATCATGTCTTTTGAAAATAACATGGCCAAAGAAAGTTATCCCTACAAGCCTGGCTATGCTCCATCTTCACCACACAAAATATTCACATCATGCACAACCCCGATGACAAGCCAAGCAATTGTTTCATACTTTTGACATTCTCAAACCTTTTCAACTTTCACGCAATACATGAGCGTGAGCCATGGACATAGAACTATAGGTGGAATAGAATATGATGGTGGAGAAGACAAAAAGGAGAAGATAGTCTCACATCAACTAGGCGTATCAACGGGCTATGGAGATTCCCATCAATAGATATCAATGTGAGTGAGTAGGGATTGCCATGCAACGGATGCACTAGAGCTATAAGTGTATGAAAGCTCTAACTGAAACTAAGTGGGTGTGCATCCAACTTGCTTGCTTATGAAGACCTCGGGCATTTGAGGAAGCCCATCATCAGAATATACAAGCCAAGTTCTATAATGAAAATTCCCACTAGTATATGAAAGTGATAACTCAAGAGACTCTCTATATGAAGAACATGGTGCTACTTTGAAGCACAAGTGTGGTAAAAGGATAGTAACATTGCCCATTCTCACTTTTTCTCTCATTTTTTTGTTTTCTTTTCTCTTTTTCTCTCTTTTTTGGGCCTTCTCTCTTTTTTTGCCTTTCTCTTTTTTATTTTTTTTATTTTTTCATCCGGAGTCTCATCTCGACTTGTGGGGGAATCATAGTCTCCATCATCCTTTCCTCACTGGGGCAATGCTCTAATAATGATGATCATCACACTTTTATTTACTTACAACTCGATATTACAACTCAATATCTAGAACAAAGATATGACTCTATATGAATGCCTCCGGCGGTGTACCGGGATGTGCAATGATCTAGCGTAGCAATGACATCAAAAAACGGACAAGCCATGAAAACATCATGCTAGCTATCTTATGATCATGCAAAGCAATATGACAATGAATGCTCAAGTCATGTATATGATGATGATGAAAGTTGCATGGCAATATATCTCGGAATGGCTATGGAAATGCCATGATAGGTAGGTATGGTGGCTGTTTTGAGGTAGGTATATGGTGGGTTTATGGTACCGGCGAAAGTTGTGCGGTACTAGAGAGGCTAGCAATGATGGAAGGGTGAGAGTGCGTATAATCCATGGACTCAACATTAGTCATAAAGAACTCACATACTTATTGCAAAAATCTATTAGTCATCGAAACAAAGTACTACGCGCATGCTCCTAGGGGGATAGATTGGTAGGAAAATACCATCGCTCGTCCCCGACCGCCACTCATAAGGAAGACAATCAATAAACACCTCATGCTCCGACTTCGTTACATAACGGTTCACCATACGTGCATGCTACGGGACTTGCAAACCTCAACACAAGTATTTCTCAATTTCACAATTACTCAACTAGCATGACTCTAATATCACCATCTTTATATCACAAAACTATTGCAAAGAATCAAACATATCATATTCAGCGATCTACAAGTTTATGTAGGATTTTATGACTAACCATGTGAATGACCAGTTCCTGTAATCTCTCTAAATAGATATAAGTGAAGCAGGAGAGTTTGATTCTTTCTACAAAATATATGCCCGTGCTCTAACAAACATAAGTGAAGCAAAAGAGCATTCTACAAATGGCGGTTTTCTATGTAAAGAGAAACAGGCAATCCAAACTTCAAATGATATAAGCGAAGCACATGAAGCATTCTATAAAGCCATACTCAAAAGATATAAGTGAAGTGCAATGAGCATTCTATAAATCAACCAAGGAATATCTCATACCAGAATGGTGCATAAAAAGAAAAATAAAAACCTAAATGCAAAAGACGCTCCAAGACTTGCACATATCGCATGAACGAAATGAATCCGAAAATATACCGATATTTGTTGAAGAAAGAGGGGATGCCTCCCCAGCATCCCCAAGCTTAGACGCTTGAGTCTCCTTGAATATTTACTTGGGGTGCCTCGGGCATCCCCAAGCTTGAGCTCTTGCCTCTCTTCCTTCTTCTCACATCGAGACCTTCTCAATCATCGAACACTTCATCCACACAAAACTTCAACAGAAAACTCGGTAAGATCCGTTAGTATAATAAAGAAAATCACTACTCCAAGTACTATTGAAAACCAATTCATATTTTTTTTGCATTGTTTCTACTGTAATATAATTTTTTCATGGCTTAATCCACTAATATAAATTGATAGTTTCATCAAAACAAGCAAACTATGCATCAAAAACAGAATCTGTCTAAAACAGAACAGTCTGTAGGAATCTGAACATTCACCATACTTCTGATACTTGAACAATTCTAGCAAAATTAGGAAAAATAAAAAATTTGTATAGGAAGACATTGCAAAAAGAATCAGAACCATTTGACATTCCAGCTAAAAATGTAAAATCACGCACTACAGCCAAAGTTTCTGTCCTGCACCGTACAAACCATCAAGCAAATGTAAACATCCTAAAGGCAAACCTTGGCACATTATTTTTATAATACAATAGAATTGTACAAGGGGATAATTATTTTTATTGAAAATTTTCTGTAATCAAGATTCACAAAGTTGCCGTGAGCATGAACAAAGTTCAAGGAGCTGTCCCACTTCAACAATGCTTGTCTTTCTCACTTTCACTTTCCTTTTTGAAAAGGTTTTGGGTTCCCATCTTTATTTTTGTTGTTTTTAAACTATATGAAAGCACTCAACAGAAATAAATGACTCTCTAAAACTTCCGGGTTGTCTCCCAGGCAGCGCTTTCTTTAAAGCCATTAAGCTAGGCATATAGTGCTCAAGTAGTGAATCCACCCGGATCCCAAGGTATATCAAAGCCAATTTTAATTAACAATGATTTGTAATTTAGTAGTGAGCACAAAGTAACATATATCAAGCAATGACGAAGTCCAACTCTCTTCCTATGCATCGGCATGTCATAAAAGAACAATTCATGCACACCTAGTAAAGGCCAATGCATAGTATAAACAGTTTCTTGCAATTTTATCATGTTGGAAACATAGAGAGGTGGAGATATAGTTCCTCTCTCATAATAATTGCAAGTAGGAGAAGCAATCACATGCATATTACACTCATCAAAATCATCATGTGCAACGGTAAAAGGCAACCCATCAATATAATCCTTAATAAGTGCAAACTTCTCCGATATAGAGTAATCGGGAGAATTCAAAAAGATAATAGGACTATCATGCGTGGGTGCAATAGCAACAATTTCATGTTTAACATAAGGAACTATAGCAAGTTCATCTCCATAAGCATAATTCATATTGGCATCTTGGCCATAAGCATAGCAAGCATCATCAAAAAGGGATATTTCAAAAGAATCATAGGGATCATAACAGTCATCATAGCAATCATCCTTCGGTAAGCACGAATGGGACTTAAACAATGTATGAGTTGAAGAGTTACTCTCATTAGAAGGTGGGCACGGGTGATCAATCCGCTCTTCCTCCTTTTGTTCTTCGCTCTCCTCCTCATCTTATTCATCCAATGAGCTCACCGTGTCATCAACTTCTTCTTCCATAGATTCCTGCAAAATATTAGTCTCTTCTTGGACATCGGATACTTTCTTAATAAGTGCATTAATTTCATAATTGTATTCATAATTCTCATTGCAATATTTGAGGATAGCTAAATTTCAGATCTATAACAAGCATCATCAATATCATCAAACTCTTTAAACATAGATCCAATTTCATAAGCACCCATAAAAGCAACAAATTCTTCTAATTGTTCCACATCATAGTAATCATATATACCTCTAGCATAAGAAGCCAAGGTTTCATTATCATTAAATTTGCATGAAAAGGGGAGGTGTGGAGAATTCATCCTAGAGCAACAAGTATAATCATATTCCGAGCATAGTTGTCTAGCATACCACTTCAATATATAAATTTGATCCCATAATAGTTTCCCTTTTTGTGTCAAGCGGTAATCCCTAAAGTATTCACGTTGATCCAACGTTACTCCCATTACATAATTGAATGGGGTTTTCTCATGATTATTAAAGTAGTACATAGTATCTTTCACATAACCAGCATCGAGGGTTTTACGAGGTTCCCCATCTCCATGAGCAGAAAGTACACCTAATTTTTTTGGTATTTCGTGTTCCATATCCATAACTAAAGATAGATAACAACTAAGAACAGCAAATAAAAATTACTTAGTGATAAAGCAAACAAGCACACACGAGAATATTCACCCCATGCTATTGCTCCCCGGCAACGGCACCAGAAAAAGGTCTTGATAACCCACAAGTATAGGGGATCGCAACAGCTTTCGATAAGTAAGAGTGTCGAACCCAACGAGGAGCTAAAGGTAGAACAAATATTCCCTCAAGTTCTATCGACCACCGATACAACTCTACGCACGCTTGACGTTCGCTTTACCTAGAACAAGTATGAAACTAGAATTACTTTGTAGGTGTTGTTGGATAGGTTTGTAAGATAATAAAGAGTACGTAAATAAAAATTAGGGGTTGTTTAGATAAAGAAACAATAAAGTAAATAGCGAGTGTGGAAAAGTGGTGGTAGGAGTTGTGAAATTGCCCCTAAGCAATTGACTACTTTACTAGACTGATAGCAAGTATTATGTGGGAGAGGCCACTGCTAGCATGTCATCCCTGACTTGGAATTCTATGCACTTATGATTGGAACTATTAGCAAGCATCCGCAACTATTAATGTTCATTAAGGTAAAACCCAACCATAGCATTAAGATATATTGGTCCCCTTCAATCCTGTATGCATCAATTTCTAGGCTAGGTTGAAGCTTCTGTCACTCTTGCCCTCCAATACATAGTCCTATCAACATACAACTAACCCTATGGTGTGATCCAGGCGCGCAATCATATGATGGGCACCAAAGGACAGCAATATAACCACAAGCAAATTAAATCAATCATAGCAATTCATCAACCACCGATAGGACAACGAAAATCTACTCAGACATCATAGGATGGCAACACATCATTGGATAATAATATGAAGCATAAAGCACCATGTTAGGGTAGAGGGTACAACGGGTTGCGGGAGAGTGGACCGCTGTAGATAGAGGGGGGAAGGTGATGGAGATGTTGGTGAAGATGGCGGAGGTGTTGGTGTAGATCGCGGTGATGATGATGGCCCCTGGTGGCACTCCGGTGTCACCGGAAGCGAGGGGGAGAGAGCCCCCCTGCTTCTTCTTCTTCCTTGACCTTCTCCCTATATGGTAGAAGGGTTTCCCCTATGGTCCATGTCCTCCATGGAACGGGAGGGGCGAGAGCCCCTCCGAGATTGGATCTGTCTCTCTGTCTCTCTCTGTTTCTGCGTTCTTAGATTCTTCCCTCTCACCGTTTCTTATATTCCCGGAGATCCGTAACTCCGATTGGGCTGAAATTTTAACACGATCTCTATCCGGCTATTAGCTTTCTTGCGGCGAAAGAAGGGCTCCAACCGCCTTACGGGGTGGCCACGAGGGTCAGGGGCACGCCTGACACCCTCGGGCGCGCCCCCTACCTCATGGGCCCCTCGAGCATCGTCTCGCGTGGATTCTTCTTCCCAAAAATCATATATATTCCAAGAAAAATCTCCGTCAGTTTTTATTCCATTTGGACTCCGTTTGATATGGATATTCTGCGAAACAAAAAACATGCAACAAACAGGAACTAGCACTAATCATTGGATCAATATGTTAGTCCCAAAAATAGTATAAAAAGTTGCCAAAAGTATATGAAAGTTGAATAATATTGGCATGGAACAATCAAAAATTATAGATACGACGGATACGTATCAAATCACCTCTCCAGTATCGTTTAATCTTTGACAGACGTCGTGCTGCCCATATTACTCTCCCCGCTCCTGCCTTCTTTGATTATCATGCAAAAGGAAGATATGTTATTACCAGAGAGGAGGCAGATGAGTACGAGAGGAGGGCGGAGGCCGCTCGTCGCCACGCTGCAGCTCAGGAGGCGATAGCCGCTGTATCTCAGTACGACCCCAAACTTTTACTATGGATATCCGCCAGGCCAGCCGTGGCCATAGACCAACTTAGGCCAAAAGCCTAAGCTTGGGGGAGTACGTATTTCTCACCGATATTACATTTATGTTCACACACTCATTGCTAGATGTCGGTGCTCATACTTTTTCATTGTATCATCCATGCTAGTTTATTTCCCTTTTTATGTTTTCTTCTTGTGTGTTTGATAAACCTTTAGAAAAACCAAAAAAAATAGTTGTAGCTTTTAATTAGTTTACTTCCCATGTTGTAGTAGTAATTAAAAAGAAAACCCAAAAAGATTTCTTGTTCTTCTTTTACTTGTTGTGAGCTTTCCCGTGTAAATAGTTTTATTTCTTTTCTTTTCTTTGGGGGTCGATAAGAGAAGACCATAATTAAATTGTTGAATTGGCTCTTATATGCATTATTGTTGATCTGATAAAAGAGCCCATATTGCCTTGTCTTCTCCTATTTATTGAATGCTTATAGATTCCAGCTTAGTCCAATGCACGTGCACTATTTTTATTATTCACATCGTTCGGTCATGCAAGTGAAAGGCAATTATGACGATATATGATGGACTGACTGAGATGAGAAAAACTGGTATGAACTCGACCTATCTTGTTTTTGTAAATATGATTAGTTCATCGTTCCCGATTTAGCCTATTATGAATAAACATGTTTGCAATGACAACTAGAGATCATAGTGCATATGCCATGCTTGATTAGCTATGAGTTATAATGGTTTACCTTGCATGCCAACATGCTATTAAAATGGTTGTGATGTGGTATGATAGGGTGGTATCCTCCTCTGAATGATTTAAGTGACTTGACTTGGCGCATGTTCACGCATGTAGTTGAAACAAAATCAACATAGCCTTCACGATATTTATGTTCATGGTGGATTATATCCTACTCATGCTTGCATTCGGTGTTGATTAATTTTAATGCATGTTCATGACTGTTGTTGCTCTCTAGCTGGTCGCTTCCCAGTCTCTTGCTAGCCTTCACCTGTACTAAGCGGGAATACTGCTTGTGCATCCAACTCCATAAACCCCAAAGTTATTCCATATGAGTCCACCATACCTACCTATATACGATATCTACCCGCCGTTCCAAGTAAATTTGTATGTGCCAAACTCTAAACCTTCAAATAAATATCCTGTTTTGTATGCTTGAATAGCTCATGTATCAACTAGGGTTGTCTGTATCTTCCATGTTAGGCGGGTTATTCTCAAGAGTGGACTCCGTTCCTCACTCACGAGAAAATGGCTGGTCACCGGGATACCCAGTCCCATGCTTTATGCAAGCTAAATCAAAATAATTGCAAACAAAACTCCCCCTGGGACTCTTGTTAGTTGGAGGCACTCGTTGTTTCGAGCAAGCCATGGATTGATGCTTGTTGGTGGAAGGGGGAGTATAAACTTTACCATTCTATTTGGGAACCGCCTATAGTGTGTGTAGCATGGAAGATATTGCCATCTCTTGGTTGTTATGTTGACAATGAAAGTATGCAGCTCAAAATATTATTCACCTCTATTTCAAAACCGAGCTCTGGCACCTCTACAAATCCCTGCTTCCCTCTGCGAAGGGCCTATCTATTTACTTTCATGCTGAGTCATCATCTTCTTATTAAAAAGCACCAGTTGGAGAGCACCGCTGTCATTTGCATTCATTACTTTTAGTTTACATTGAGTATGACTTGACTGGATCTCTTTTACCATGAATTACAATGTCTAGTCAGTCCTTGATCTTTAAAGGTGCACTGCATTTATGTTTTGCGGTCTCAGAAAGGGCTAGCGAGATACCATCTTGTTATATCATATTATGATTGTTTTGAGAAAGTGTTGTCATCCGAGATTTATTATTATTGCTCGCTAGTTGATTATGCCATTGATATGAGTAAACTTGAGACCTAAGCGTTATGTAAATGTGGTTAGTTATAATCTTTGCTGAAAACTTGAATGCTGGCTTTACATATTTACAACAACAAGAGCAAACAGAGTTTGTAAAAGTTTTTCTTTGTCACTTTCAGTTTATCAACTGAATTGCTTGAGGACAAGCAAGGGTTTAAGCTTGGGGGAGTTGATATGTCCCCATCGTATCTACTTTTCCAAACACTTTTGCCCTTGTTTTGGACTCTAACTTGCATAATTTGAATGGAACTAACCCGGACTGACGCTGTTTTCAGCAGAATTACCATGGTGTTATTTATGTGCAGAAACAAATGTTCTCGGAATGACCTGAAACTTCACGGAACAACTTTTTGGAAATAATAAAAAATCCTTGCAAAAGATGAAGGCCAGGGGGGCCACCACCTGTCCATGAGGGTGGGGGGCGCGCCCCCTACCTCGTGTCCCCCCTGGAGCTCCTACGACCTCAACTCCAACTCCATATATTTGGTTTCGGGGAGAAAAAATCAGAGAGAAGGATTCATCATGTTTTATGATACGGAGCCGCCGCCAAGCCCTAAAACCTCTCGGGAGGGCTGATCTGGAGTCCGTTCGAGGCTCTGGAGAGGGGAATCCGTCGCCATCGTCATCATCAACCATCCTCCATCACCAATTTCATGATGCTCACCGCCGTGCGTGAGTAATTTCATCGTAGGCTTGCTGGACGGTGATGGGTTGGATGAGATTTATCATGTAATCGAGTTAGTTTTGTTAGGGTTTGATCCCCAGTATCCATTATGTTCTGAGAATGATGTTGTTATGACTTTGCTATGCTTAATGCTTGTCACTAGGGCCCGAGTGCCATGATTTCAGATCTGAACCTATTATGTTTTCATCAATATATGAGAGTTCTTGATCCTATCTTGCAAGTCTATAGTCACCTATTATGTGTTATGACCCGTTAACCCTGAAGTGACAATAATCGGGATACTTACCAGTGATGACCGTAGTTTGAGGAGTTCATGTATTCACTATGTGTTAAAAGGAGGCCTTAATATCCCTTAGTTTCCAATAGGACCCCACTGCCACAGGAGGGTAGGACAAAAGATGTTAAGCAAGTTCTTTTCCATAAGCACGTATGACTATATTCGGAATACATGCCTACATTACATTGATGAACTGGAGCTAGTTCTGTGTCACCCTAGGTTATGATTGTTACATGATGAACCGCATCCGGCAAAATTCTCCATCACCGATCCATTGCCTATGAGCTTTCCATATATTGTTCTTCGCTTATTTACTTTTTCGTTGCTATTGCTATCATCACTACAAAATACCAGAAACATTACTTTTGCTATCGTTACCTTTTGCTACCGTTACTACTACTATCATATTACTTTGCTACTAAACACTTTGCTGCAGATACTAAGTTTCCAGGTGTGGTTGAATTGACAACTCAGCTGCTAATACTTGAGAATATTCTTTGGCTCCCCTTGTGTCAAATCAATAAATTTGGGTTTAATACTCTACCCTCGAAAACTGTTGCGATCCCCTATACTTGTGGGTTATCAGTGGATAATGGTTGGATTTGTCTCTCCACTATATAATGGGTTTCTTCTTCTCCGAGTTGACCACCTCTTCCAACCCTAAGCTCCATTGTTGCTCCAAGCTCCATTTTCGCCCGATATCTCTCCCTAGCCAATCAAACTTGTTGATTTTCTAGGGATTGGTTGAGAAGGCCTCGATCTACACTTCCACCAAGAGAAATTTGATTCCCCCCACTAATCCCTTGCGGTTCTTATTACTCTTGGGTGTTTGAGCACCCTAGACGGTTGAGGTCACCATGGAGCCATATTCCATTGTGGTGAAGCTTCGTGGTGTTGTTGGGAGCCTCTGATTAAGTTGTGGAGATTGCCCCAACCTTGTTTGTAAAGGTCCGGTCGCCGCCTCCAAGGGCACCGATAGTGGAATCACGGCATCTCGCATTGTGTGAGGGCGTGAGAAGAATACGGTGGCCCTAGTGGCTTTTGGGGGAGCATTGTGCCTCCACACCGCTCCAACGGAGACGTACTTCCCCTCAAAAGGAAGGAACTTCGGTAACACATCCTCGTCTTCACCGGCTCCACTCTTGGTTATCTCGTACCTTTACTTGTGCAAGCTTATTTGTGTTATTTCCCTTGCTTGCTTGTGTGCTTGTTGTTGTTGCATCATATAGGTTGCTCACCTAGTTGCATATCTAGACAACCTACTTTGATGCAAAGTTTAATTTGGTAAAAAAAAGCTAAAAATTGTTAGTTGCCTATTCACCCCCCCTCTAGTCAACTATATCGATCCTTTCAGATGATAATGCGACCTGGAGTCGCTGGCAAAATTAGGATTGATGATTTTGAGCTGCCAAAGATGGTAAATAAAGGTGAGCGATCATGTCTCTTCGGTTTCCTTCGTCGGTTTTAGAAACCGAGCCGACGGCCAGACGCAATGGAAGATCTTTAATCCCAACTGAGCGTTCTATTGCAAGATCGAGAGTCGGACGGCACGCGGTGCAGTGCTTGGGACATATTTTTCTTGTTGAAAGGAGTTGATGACGTCAGCAGATGATGTGGCTTCACCACAATTGAGGAAAATCATCTAGTGTGGAGATCCTATTTAGATATAGAAGATAAGATGAGTCATTTTGTTTTTGCCTCCATTTCAAAAAGAAAATAAGAAATTCTACTCCAAGGCTTGGGTAATGGATTCCCAACTTGGGGACACTATCCCCTAATCCCCTCCCTTCACCACCCACCCCAAGAGAATTTCATTGTGAGGCCCAAGATATCTAACACAAAGGAAGTTGCGTCACCCCACAAGATAATTTTGTTCCTCCATGGCAGTTTGCTCATGCGATCATGGCCACTAGTTGCCCGTCTATGTCACGGGCTGCGCGAGTGGGCGGCTGTCTCGGGAGGCTTACCTCCCTTTCTGAAAGGCTAAACTGGCTTCCGAGGTTAGGAGGTATGGAGGTGCCGATTTGACAAGAGGTGGCAATAACATAAGGTGACCGTGGTTCAATGGTGCTCTTCGAGTATCGAGTCTCAAGTTTCGGGTTGTAAACCCTAGGTCTGATCTTTCATGTTTACACTTTGTTTTCCTTGTTGAGGAGTCTGCTTGGAGATTGCTTGCACCTGCTCTTCAAGGTGAAAACCTGTAATCTGACCTTTCGTAGTTAGATCCGGTGACGCATCGTTTCCCTTCTTAGATGCATTGATTTCGAAGAATCTCTATCATAGTATGTGTGTCGTCAAGGATAATGGTAGAAGTTATTGTTTGTTGTTGTGTGCCGTTTGATTGCTTAGCAATTCTTTTTGTGCTTGCTTTTTTTTCTCCGCTAGGCTTAGCTTCGATTTTGTGTGACTTTACTAGTTGCCGTTGTGATTTATGTGTGTCTGTTGGTGTTGGTTGTGTGTATCCAAACTATGCATTAGCCTACTATGTGTTCATGTTGTTATTTTTTTGCGGGTAAAACTTGAATTAGTCAAATCGCGGCATCATTACTGTCCGCATTACAAAGATTAACTACTCATGTAGACCGAAGCCTAACCAAACGACGGTTCTATTTTCAGTTCTAGTGTACCTAGACAAAATATCACTGACCAAGTTCTGGCTTCGGTTGATGTGAGTAATACAAAATATTACGAAGAGACAGAAGATATTTGATTTTAGCAATTGGAGACGCAAATACTGATCTGTCCACCTCCTTCTCCTTTAGCATGTTTACTGCCGATAGCGATTCTAATTCCACACAAATGGGTAGCTCCGATCTCGTAATGGCAATAGATATCCTTACCATACAAGCACATAACTCTTCTTCAAGCTTCCACCCAGCTACTAGTCTAGCTTGTGCTGCACTGCTGCTGCTGCTGTATAACCACAAGCACAGCACCCCATTCTACTCATTGACCCCTCAGCATCCTACACTTCGATCCCATCAAGTTCAAGTGTGCCCAGGTGTTCTTGCATAGATACACTGAATTGAGTAATAGCATCCTTAGCTACGTGGATGGCTTTAGCGCTCAAGGCGTCCCTCTCGCCGTCTTCCTCGCCTCCGTCGAGCCTCCAGAGAAGCCGCGCCAGGGCAGCAGTGGCAGTGGCCACACCGGGGAGGCCTGTCGGCGCCAGGGCACTGGCCGCGGCCTCGGTCGACCCGGCGGTGGTCATGCCGACGGCGAGGAGGCTTGCGGTCAGGGCGCGCGCAGCGGCGACCTTGCTTGCCCCGGCACCGGCCGATAAGAGCGGCGTGTCGGCAGCGAAGGCCATGTCCCAGGCCAGACACAAGGGCAAGGTACGTACATGCAGCGCACCAAGTTTATTTTATTTTGCACTACGATGCAACGCATGGACCGATCGACTGATGCTTAAGTTTTTTGACTGTACACAGACGGCGTTCATCCCGTACATCACCGCCGGCGACCCCGACCTGGCCACGACGGCGGAGGCGCTGAGGCTCCTCGACACCATTGGTGCCGACGTCATAGAGGTAGGCTTGCCGTTCTCCGACCCCTACGCCGACGGCCCCGTCATCCAGGCGTCCGCTGCGCGGGCGCTCTCGGCCGGCGTGACAACGGACGCCGTGATGGCGATGCTGAAGGAGGTGACGCCGGAGCTGTCCTGCCCGGTGGTCATCTTCTCTTACTTCAACCCAATCGCGCGGCGGGGAACGGGGAGATTCACCGCTGCAGCCAGAGAGGCCGGTGTTCGAGGTAAACAGTTGTCTTCTTCGTTGACGCAGGTGGTTCTTCGTGCATAAAAATCGTAACATGCAGCTACTCTATATGTTTTTTTACAATTTTTTGGAAGGAATATAGTTTTTCAAGTCAATATTCATTATTATAAACTTTGTAACTTCTAAAAATATAATGGAATTACTAATTCGCTCTTCATGTGCTACAGGTCTTATAGTACCTGATCTTCCTTATATCGAGACAAGTGTTCTTAGGAATGAAGCCATACAGAACGACATCGAGCTGGTACGTCTAATAACACGCGAAACAGTCTTGCTCCCACTTTATATATAAAAGCACAAACTACCAAACCAATATAAAATGCTAAGTAAATCCTCTTGCAATAAGGTCGAAAGAAAAATAAAAAGGCACCGGGCTAGTGGCACAAGTCCCTTAACCCAACACCAAGCATGAAAAATAGGAGAGGCCATCTCTAACACACTACAACCAAGGGTACAGAAGAGGACCGGAGCCGGCATGAGAAATCACCGTACCCCGAGAACATCGTATGCCTGGTACTCACAACACCATCTACAAAGGCAGGCATGATGAATGAGATCACAATAGCTTCCGAAGGGTTTGTTTACCTTGTAAGTGCCAAGTAGATGTATGGTTAAAATCCAAACTGCTTCGTTGCAATTTGCAACTTTAGCATTTATATATACTACTAGACGAGGAGATATGGTAATGAGCGTCTTAATCACATACTATTACACAAGTAAGTATCAACGGAGTTACAGGAGCCCGCCCAGATGTGAACCCGCGGGTGAAGGATCTTCTCAAGGAGATTAAGCAGGTTTGTAGAAAATAAATGATAAGTCGTCCTTTTTTGCAGGAAATGGTAACAATTATTTTCTCTAGTCTAGCTAGATTGTGACTGTCCTCCAAGAACCTTATGTAGTTATGTTTTTGTATATGCAGGTCACTAACAAAGCAGTGGTTGTTGGGTTTGGCATATCGACCCCTGACCATATTAGACTGGTAAAAGACGTTTTCCCTATATATAAAGATCCATTTGTTCTTCTTTTTTCTTCTAAATTTTACTCATATCTTAACTATGCTGCTGTTGCTATTGCCTAACGGTTGCAACGGGAATACGGGATGCATACAGGTTGCACAATGGGGTGCAGATGGAGTGATAATCGGCAGCGCAATGGTAAAGCAGTTGGGTGAAGCTGATTCTCCGAGAGAAGGTTTAAAGAGGTTGTAAGTATACGCCAGGAGCCTGAAGGATGCACTCAGTGGCGGGTCCACCATTGGGGCGAGTTGGGGCGACCGCCCCGGTTCTCCAATGTCATGGCAGGGTACATCCCCTGTCTAGTGACCAGTGGTGCAGTGCAATCTAGCTCCGTCGTTATCCGCTGCCCTGGCAAACCTCAGTATCTCTGGGTTCATCACTGGATGCACTTTCAGAATTATGCACATAAGACTACAACTAATAATACGTGTAAAGAAAAGACTAGAACTAATAAACGGGCAAGATTGGCAAATAATAGTAGTGGTTGGAACATCCCGGTCCTTCCCTTCTACTAGTAGCTTAGGTCTAAATTAGAAAAATGGTTGTACATATGCTCCTCGTCTCTTTTGTCTCGGGACAAAAGAATCACATATGATTTGTCTTTATTACAATCGAGAATAGTTATCGACTTTATATGCGGTAAAAATAAGGACGCCAATAACGAGCACACGCAAACTTAGCGTGGCTCAGTTGGTTAAGTTTCTTGTGATGGAACTAGTCCACCGGGTTTATATCTTAGATTTGGCAATGGTGCTCGCGTTTTTCTGAATTTATTTTAGTCTTTTCGACAATGTTCGTTCAATGGGAGAAGAAGTCTCGTCGACTACAAAGCGCATGTGGTGACTTCGTCAATCTTAAAATATAATGCCGACTCATTATCTCGAAGTTGCTCATAGGGATAGACTCTGAGTGTGCGCATTTATATAGATAAGTGTATGTATGTGTGTATATATGGACATATGTGATTTTACTATGTTAAAGAAAACAAGCGCACATCAACGCCAGCATGGAACAACGTTCGCTCGCGAAGTTTCATGCACGTGAACGAAGGGAATCTAGGTTTTTTTTGAGGGAACGACCAAATTTATTCATCAAAAGCCACAATAAGTGGGATACAATGTTGATCATGAGGTTGGTCAAGCCATACATGACGACCCTGCTGAAGCCTACGAGAATGTTTGGCTAAAGCATGTGCTTCATAATTAACAGCACGACTTTCGTAAGTAAAATTACAATTAAAAAGCAAAGACCTAAACTTGATCTCTCTGATTATAGCACCACTGCTACCCATCGCTTCATTGTCGATGTCATTCACCGCTTGCCTCGAGTCAGAAGCTATCACCAAGTTGTTGATATTCAGATCCGCCGCTAGAGCTAGCGCTTCCCTGCATGCTATCACCTCCAACATTGCTGGGTCATGCATCCCCTCTATGACTAGGGCTGAGCTGCCCATATACCTTCCCTCTCCGTCTCTGCATACAGCAACAGCTGCACCCCTGCTAGCAAAGTATACCCCTGCGTCAACATGAATCTTACACGATCCAGCAGGTGGGGCTTTAGGTCTAGCCACCGGGACGCCTCTAGGAGCATTTGTGGTCCGCGCTTCAGGCTTCACCACCTCCTTTATCATATTCAGTTCTTGCAAATAGCGGTTGATGAAACTGCATATTGCATGCGGGCTCTGGAAGATACCTTCATGAATAGCTTTCCGTCTCGCAGCCCAAATTGCCCATAATGTTACCGAAAGCTTCACAAACTGCTCATGGGGTAGCGTTTCAATGTGTGTGAAGAGCCATTGTTTAGCATTCGGTTTCGTCGTCGTCGCAATCACTTGAGCCAACTCCTCGTCAACCATGGCCCAGGTGCACCTAGACATGGTGCAGTCGATCAAGGAATGTTTCCAGGAATCCTCAGCTCCGCAAAAGCCACATGTACTCGAGTCTGCCATGTGCCGATGCGCCCTCACATCGTTGGTGGGAAGAGACTGCTTCGACAAGCGCCATAGAAACATGCTGATTTTGCCTGGTACTTGTGTTTTCCACATTGTTTTCCACAACCTGGTTTCCTTCGTGGATGAAGAAGGCCCTGGCGAGCCTTCCAGCCACGCCTCCCGTCTCTGTCGGATTGCCACCATCATGTTATAAGCTGACCGGACTGTGAAGTTTCCACTCTTCTCAAAATGCCAACACCAGAAATCATGTGTATTTCATGTGCATATGGGGATGCTCATTATCACATGTGCGTCCATAGGCATAAACACGCCCAAAATCCTCTGTCTGTCCCACGAGGCCGTCGTGGCATCGATAAGTTCACTGACCAAAGACGGTGGGTTGGGGGAAATAGAACCGTAGGGTCTCATCATCTCATCCCTAGGGAGCCAGTTGTCTTCCCATACTCTTGTAGATTCCCCGTTTCCAATCCGCTTTATCAGTCCAACTTTCAGTGTATCTCTACCTTCCACCACCGCACGCCAAACTTGACTAGGATGACTCCCTAGTGTTGCTTCCAGAATAGTAGAGTGTGGATAGTAGATGCTTTTTAGGATTCTTGCACTTAGAGAGTCTGGAAACTGCAGGAGTCTCCATGCTTGCCGAGCCAACATAGCTAAGTTGAATAACTCAAAATCTTGGAAGCCGAGGCCCCCCATGCTCTTGGGTTGTGCCATAGTTTTCCAAGAGACCCAATGCGGCTTGCGCTTCCCATTTTTGCTTCCCCACCAAAATTTCCTTACCAACATGTTTAGGTGTTCACAAAGACCTCTAGGGAGTTTAAAACATGACATGGAAAAAACTGGGACCGCTTGGGCCACTGATTTCACTAGCACCTCTTTCCCAGCTGCTGATAAGGCATATTCAATCCATCCTTGGATTTTGCTCCATAGTCGATCTTTCATATACTTGAAGGCTCCATTCTTAGAACTTCCAATATCCGATGGCATGCCCAAGTATTTTTCATTCAAAGTTTCATTAGGAACATTCAACAGGTTCTTCACTACCAACCTTAAGTTGTCCGGCACCCCCTTACTGAAATAGATCGATGATTTAGCATGATTTATTCTCTGACCAGAAGCTTGACAGTATTGGTCTAAAACTAGGTTCACCTCCGAGGCTTCCCCACTACTTGCCTTAAAGAATAGCAGGCTGTCATCAGCAAATAAAAGATGGTTTACCGGTGGCGCCGACGGTGCCACTTGTAGCCCATGCAAACTGGATGACTCTTTTGATTTTAGGAGGCACGAAAGGCCCTCTGCTGCCAACAAAAACAAGTATGGAGAAATCGGGTCCCCTTGTCTTATCCCTCTTGAAGGAACAAACTCTTCTAGCTTCTTTCCGTTGAACATGACAGAAAACTTAACTGATGTAACAAGATTCATGATAATATTAACCCACCTCTCATTGAAGCCCAACTTAAGCATGATTGCCTTTAAATAACTCCATTCAACTCTGTCATAGGCCTTCATCATGTCAAGCTTAAGGGCGCATGCTTGGTGTTTCTTTGCTTTGTTCCTCTTCATGAAGTGTAAGCATTCATAAGCGGTAATGATGTTGTCAGTAATCAGCCTTCCTGGGACGAAGGCCGACTGCTCTTCTGAAATAATCTCCCGTAGCACCAATTTCAGCCGGTTGGCGATCACCTTAGATGCAATTTTATACAAGACGTTGCAAAGACTTATGGGGCGAAACTGAGTCAGTAGAGATGGGTTTTTTACCTTCAGGATGAGGACTAACACTGTGTCATTAATGCTCTCTGTTGATTCAGTTCCTTCAACAATTCTCAACACTGCCGAGGTCACATCATCTCCACAAAGTTCCCAGTGACGCTGAAAGAAGTGGGCGGGAAAGCCATCCGGGCCGGGGGCTTTTGTTGGGAACATCTGAAACAATGCCGTCTTGACTTCTTTCGGAGTGTAAGGGGCATTTAGCATCTCATTCATATCTGATGTAACCTTTGTAGGGACCGTTTGGAGGACATGATCCATCCCCTGCACCCCTTCTGTACTGTATAAATCTTTATAAAACGAGGTGACCATCTGCTCCATCTCTACAACGTTTTCTGTCACCTGTCCATCGTCCCGTAAAAGTGACTTGATGTTGTTCTTGCGCCTCCGTCTACACGCCCTGAGGTGGAAGAAGTATGTATTTTTATCCCCATGGACCAGCCAATCAATTCGTGCTCGCTGCCTCCATAGCATCTCTTCTCTGTGAAAGAGTTCTATGAGTCGATCATTGATCTTAAGTTCTGCATGGGCAGGTTCCGTTCTTCCTGGATCCTCACGCAGCCGCTGCAACTGTTCTTTCAGGTATGCGATCTCTCGGCGTACGTTCCCAAAGTGGTCCTTTTCCCAGGTTGCCAAGTCTCCGGAAACACGCCTCAAATGATCTTCCATCGCTTGCACCGATGCTCCTTCTGTCTGTGACCACCCAGTCTGAATTGCTGGCAGTAGAGTTGGGTCTCTCTCCCAACAAGTTTCATACCTAAAAGTTCTAGGGCCCCTCCTGCATGCATGTGTATCCATCATCTTCAGCAAGATGGGTATGTGGTCTGAAGAAGCAGCTATTTTGTGTTCAACCACAGCCATAGGAAAGGCCAATAGCCATGCGGTGTTGGCCACGCACCTATCGAGTCCGACTCTAGTGTACGTACCACCAGCCACTCTTTTCTCGAAGGTCCAGGTACTGCCCCTATAGCCAACATCAGTTAAACCACACGTATCCAATGCATCTCGAAACGCATCCATCTGAGCCTGGCTACGCTGGCCTACTCCATCATGCTCATGTGCGTGTATAACTTCATTGAAATCACCGATCACTGCCCAGGGGAGGTTACTCAAGTCAGCAATTCCACGGAGCATGTCCCACGTTTTGTGCCTCTGATTTACCTGGGCCTCGCCATACACAAAGGTGACTCTTATTTGAAATTCAACAAGTGCATCAATAGTAACATCAATATGGTACTCCGAATAACCGATAACTTCAACCTTTATTTCCTCTTTCCAAAAAAAGACCAAGTCCTCCACTTCTACCAGAACTACTAACTGCAAAGCTCTTATCAAAACCCAAAGTACCTACTAAATTCTCCACACGGGAGCCCTCTATTTGAGTTTCTAGGATACATACGATAGAGGGGGCATGTTGCTTCGTTAGATCACGAAGCTCGTGAATTGTCGCGGGTTTGCCAGCCCCACGACAATTCCATGTTAGGATACTCATTGCGCCAGGCGTGACCCCCCTGGGAGGCCCGCCAAACGCGCATCATTTTTGTTGGTGGTGGAAATCTTTCCCGAGTTCTTGTCACTTTGGTTCACAGCTGTCTTGGTTCTCTTTGGATCCTGCTTGGATGGGCTTGGAGGTATTATGGCAAGCTGGAGGGCCGAAGATTGACTCCCTTCAAGCACCTCCAAATTTGTGGCTGTTTTTCCTGAATTCTGAATTACTTCCTTGGCATCCCTCTTCCTGTTAGCCTCTGCATCCGCCATTGTTGTGTCCTGAGCTTGACTGCATGTGCTAAAGCTGGCCTCACCGCCTGAGCGGCCTCCACCCCTTCCTCTGTTCCTTCCTGACCTACCTCTACCCCTGTTGCCTCCAGCTTCTCTTCCTTCTCTTGGCCCTCTGCCTGGCACCCGGAACCAATCGGCCTGAAGGTTTTTGAACACCAAAGCTGACGGAGGATGGATTCCAGTCCCACACTCCTTGAACAAGTGGCCAAGATGCCCGCAAACTACACACCAATCAGGGAGCCGCTCATATTTAACGAGGAAGATCTCCCTCTTCTGTTTTAGGACCAACGAGACCGCGTTTTTCAGTGGTTTCGTCACATCAATCTTAACCCTAACTCTGAAGAAATTCCCTTCGAAGTCTTGGGATTTTGGCTCGGCATAGATAAACTCCCCAACAGTTGCTGCCAATGGTTTTAGCATACGGAAAAGCAGGTCCAGCAGGTCGTGAATCTGGATCCAAATCTCTACCTTGTTGAGTTCAATGGTGGACGGTCTAGTATATCCGTCGTAGGGTTCAATCACCACCACCTTGTTCTTGAACGTCCATGGCCCCTCCTGCATGACTCTTTCCCAATCACCCAAGCATGAGAACTGAAGGGTGTAAAGGTTATCTTCTAGTGGCCGGAATTTGACCTCTTGAGCGAGGTCCCAAGCAACACGCATATTCCTGAAGAACCAATACTGACTATATGGTTTGTCGTTGTGGACTCACGCGATCGCTATCCATCTAGCTTCTTCCTCTGGAATATCTCCATCTTCCACAACTATGTCCGAGAGATCCTCCTCCTTCAGACCCAAGTCCTTCATCATCTTCTCCACATCGCTCAGCGCAGCTTCAGAAGCCGCTGCCGAGCCCGCCATCACGATCTCTTGTCCGAGAAAACCTGGGTTGCCGCGGACGGGAAAACCCTAACCACTCCTCCCCAGCAGCGTCGGTCGAGAGGCAACGCTCTAGACCCCGTAGCAGACGGAGGAGGCAGGGGAGCGAGGTCTCCACGTCGATCGCCAAAGCGCCGCCGGGAGGAGACGAAAACCCTAACACGAAGGGAACCTAAGTGAGAGAGCTCCTAGGCGTCAGTTGAGCTAACTGGGGCTCACGCGCAAAAGCGTATGGGCCGGCCAAGCTGCGTTTTGGTTAAATCGGTTGACTGGTGGACCAACGAGTGTAACTGATGACTGATTGACCAGTCAACTGTTGACCACAGAAAGTTGGCTCTTGACTTTTCAAAAAGGAATTTTTTAATAAAAATATAATAAACTTCAAACCTTTCGAAAAAAGTTCATGAAATTTGGAAAAAATCAAAATTTGAAAATTTTCATAATTAAAAGAAATTCATGAATTGAGAAAAAGTTCACAACATTTGAAATAAAAATTATAATTCGAAAAAAGTTCAGATAATTTGGAGAAAAGGCTTCACAAAAGCGAGAGGATTTTGAAAACAGGTTCACAAATTTGAAAGAAGTCCATGAATTTTATGAAAACAAAAAAGGAAAAGAAAAGAGGGAAAAAGAAAAGTCTTACAAAATTCTAGCTGGAAAATACAGGGGAAAACCGCTCAAGAAAACAATGGTAGCTTCTAGAAGGTTCCTAAAACCGGTGAGAAAATAAAAACAAGGTGGACTGGTCGGCCATAAACCTGGAGCGGGCAATACGATGCGAACGAGAAAGAGAAAAGTGCTAAAGGGCCAAGCCCAAGGTGGATGGGGGTGTGCGCCAATTTACGGGAACAACTGCAAACAACACTGAAGGCGTTGGATCAGTGGCGGAGACAAGCCTGGGGTAGTTGGGGCTATAGCCCCAGGCCTAGTAACAACTTCCCTTGTAATTCCTTTATACAAAGTAGAAAAAATCATGAAAAATTATCACTCAACATAGAACAGCCCCAGGCGTAACATGCTTCTAGCTCCGCCACTGCGTTGGATAGGATATGAGCCTACACGACCGTCTGCGCGATGACCAGCCAGGTTAAGGTAGTGGTTACTCCGTTGCCTTACAAGGAAGATGGGCCACATCCCGGTGAGAAGGATGTGCAAGCATTGTTTTTGCTAAACCTCCAAGGAACATCCTAACATCGGTGAACCGTGAACATACGCTGCTTACGGGTCGGCCATAAGAAGATTCTACACCGTTTGGTTACATAGTTCTTCCACACAAAATCCACGAACGTTCATGAATGGATCAGCCGGCATTCCTGCAATGCAGTTTTGTAAGCTAAGGCCACGAAATATACAGAGCTCATTCCTTGTGTCCAAGGAGACATGAGCATGTCGATGGTTTAATGGCTCATCAAACGGTGAAGTTAACCGCATCATAAGCTACGTTGAAAAACTGCTGCTTTTATCAAAAAAATCTTTCTAGGATTTCAAATTTGAGGACTCGTTTAGAGAGATTTTACGGTGCATTTTACTACTGCCAGAGGAGAGTAGTATAGGATCAGATGAGCGATTTTATGGGCCTTTTGGGTATTGTGATTACCAAATTTTGATTTTATTTTTACTAACTCAAGGGTAAATTGGTCCAGTTAGCAGTATGATACGTGATTGTAAATAATCACCTGGGTATCCCGTTTTTCTCTGTCGCCTCAGTCTTCTCGCCGCCGCCGCGGTGGCCGGTCTCTCTCGCCTCACGTCTTCTCTACCCCCGCCGCGCTCGCCGGTCTCTCTCGCCATCATCTGCAGTAGAAAACATCAGAAACAATACTTGGGAAGTAATCTCCACCATGACATTAGTTTCCACTCTCAATATTATACTCCCTCCGTCCCAAAATAACTGTCTCAAGCTTAGTACAAAGTTGTACTAGAATTAGTACAAAGTTGAAACACTTATTTTGGGACGGAAGGAGTAGTAATTTGCCCTAGTCAGTCACCTCGAGCATGAAGCACGGCAGCACCTGCTCAGGGAGGTTACAAGTCGCTGAGATGATGTGGCCGAAGCACGGAGGCAACTAGGCGGTTGCAAAGTTATAATCCCATGGTCGCCGCCGGCCGTAGCTGTTGTCCCCAAGAACCGGTGCACAACTCTTTCTCCCCTCCGCAGCTTCCCCGTGACCCAACGATACCAAACATACCCTCGCGTGTGAGAGATTTGTTTCCCACCTCTGTCCATTTTTTGCCCCTTTACTAGAAAATACTACCCGATTCTGTGGTAGTATTGATAAATCCATGGCTTTGAATGGGTTGAATGAATGGCTAATATTTACTTGGATGTACCGTAAAACGTCTTGAAGTTTAGGCTCACATTCGGGGAGTTGTTAGTAACTTAGTACCAAACCGGTATTGCCGCTTCCAGACTGTTCACGAGTAATCCAGGCAACTGTTACGTTCTTCGCTAATCTGTTGAACATATGGCTCAATCCTAGTGTTGGACCCATTAAAAGGACACAGGAAAAAAAATGAATTCATAGGGTGATCCTCTAGGTGAACTGACCTTACCCTAAACCAACATAGGTGAACACATGTTGCTCGAAGAGGAAGGAGTTGGCTTACTTTTAATTCCTAATACAAGTCCATGTATGTATTTATGATTTCTTGGTCTATGTTTAACGCATGGGACACCTGGTGCACAAGCTCGGCGATGGATGTCCTTGTGAAGGCGCACCCCCGTCGGCAGACTATATAGTGCTACTTGTTACCAACTCAAAAATTTCGAAAAAGATGAGTATATAGACACGTCATATATTTACCATCCACCACATTTACAGTCCAAGATACAAAAAGATAAGCTTCAGAGCGAACGGTGTTGAATTCAAGACCCGCAATAAATAGTGTTTCATGTAATGTTCACAACCTCAACCGGACTTGCCTTTCTTGTATCATGAATTGTGTATTGAATTTACAGTCATACAATATTGTGAGGCGAAAGATACATTTTGTCTCTATATACACAAATGTTTTAGCAATTTATGGAAGCAGTTTGGTACTGCTACCACATATAGTAGGGTGGTAGCACTAGATTTTTCTCTGACGCTCCTTTTTGCCTGGCCTGAAAGTAACGGGCAGAAGCGACGAGCCCTACGCCTCTATCCTGCCTGGTACTACTATCTTTGTCATCCTTGAAATTTCTTCATATAGGCTAGTCAAGCCATCGCTTGCCCCTGTCAAAGGACGGTGCATGAAACATATATGGTTTGACGCATGTTTACCGTGGCTCGACAGAAAATGACAACGACATTGCAACAAGCCGCGCCATGATCCCAAACATCTTCAAGATATATCTCAAAATATCTTCGTCATTAACAGTGTAACTATCCCGAGGAACCGCCAAGAAAACATGCATATTCCGACGATTCGGTCTCAAAATATCTCAAAATAGCATTTGCAGATTCCTTCTCGAAACGATGCGTGTTTATTCACGCGACACACATTCTCCACGCACTGCTAAGGAAAAGTCTACAAAAGTCCTATTTATGATCCCTTGCTAAATTTGTAGAGAAACTAGGACGAGGTATACATGCCTATCACGCTCAAGACGACGATAAGGGATATGCTCGGCCGGAGGCCAAGCAAGAGCGGGTGGAAGCGCGAGCGCGAGCGTGGGTTCAGCTTGCACCTGACCTGTACGTGAATTGGACGGTGCGTGAAACAGACAGATGCCTATGGGCTTCCATGTGTTACTTTTTTGTGTCTGGACCTATCAGTTTCCCTTTCTAGACTAGTCAAGCCGTGCACCAGCTTGCTAACTGTCACTGTCCCAAGGACGATGTGCCTCGTGACATGACAAAAACGGAACCGCTCCAACTCAAGACATGTATATCATCTTTTTCTAGGGGGGAGCTCAAGACATATATCTTTGCCATTAAATATATTGTATGTACGTTTAAACGGAGGCAAACTAGCATAGAATCTCTCAATGAGATCGGATTTTTCTTCTAAAATACCAATCATTCTACAAAAATTCTCCAAATATTTGCAAACACACATCATCCAAGAATATGAAATTACAGGTGAGACCTTCTCAATAACCAGCAACTTCTATGTTCTGCATGCATCGGTGACGCGTCATAAGCATAGCTTGTTGCCGCCTTTGGACCTTTATCTTGCTGGAGCAACCTTGTCCAAAGACAAAAGCTTGTAAAAACAACGGCTTAAAAATCATTAATGGCTTCATTTTTTGAGAAGATTGATGGATGTTCACCTTTCTCAACATCCAGATCAGTTGCACTGGAGACTAACTAAGAATGAAGTGTTTTCAGTAAAATCCATGTATGTGGATATTATCAACACTGGCTCTATCCCTCGGTCTGTGCATATTTGGAAAGTCAAAGTGCCTTTAAAAATTAAAGTGTTCATGTGGTTTGTTCACAGACAAGTTGTTTTTACTAAGGACAATTTGGCAAAATGTAACTGGACAGGATCTCAAAGATGTAGCTTCTGTGATCATGATGAATTTATCAAACACCTCTTTCTTGATTGCCAATGGCTAAAATTTTATGGCGGTCTGTTCATATAGCGTTTAGCATTACTCCTCCAAATAGCATCCACACGCTATTTGGGACATGGCTAAATGGAGTTGAGGCAGAAATAGCGAAAAATATTCGTGTGGGAGTATGTGCTTTACTATGGGCTATATGGAACTGCAGGAACGATTTGGTTTTTAACAGAACAACACATATTCATTTCTTGCAGATTATTTTCCGAGCCACCACATTAATCTATATGTAGTCGCTACTCACTCTGACGGATGCCAGGGAGCGTATAGTTATTGGGTCTATCCGTTAGGAAACGGTAGCGTTGGCTATTTTCAACCGATTTGGATGGCGGTCATATAATAGGATAAATGTTTAGTTTTCTATCCATCTTTATTCCGCCCGTTGTGGCTATCCTGTTTTCATATTTTTAGCTCTTTGTGAGCCCTTTTGTTTTTTGAGACTTGGAGACTTTGTTGAACTATTTGCTTATTAATAAAATGGCCGCATGCATCTTTCTGATGCGGAGGCCGGAGGATAACCTTCTTTTTGAAAGAAAAAAAATCAGAAGACACCGACAACCACGATCTAGATAGATCGCCGCCCTAGAAAAGTTGGCACAACGGAGGGCCATAAGAGCAACTCCAACATGAATCACCTGTCCTAATGGATATCACCAAATGTCTGGGAACACATCCAAACGTGTCCTTCACATCCGGTGAATTGTGGATTATGATTGACAATGAGCCATGCAGGCCAGGAGGGAAAAAGAGACGAGTAGGACACATAGCTATGAGGACATGTGGCCCAATTAACAGTGGGTTGGACGGACATCTGAGCCGGTGGCGGTCGTTTTGATGACTAATACGTCTCAAACATGTTTATTACGGAGGAGCAAAACTCGGGTGGTCTGTACCCTCGGAAGCCTTCCTCCCAATGAGGATGTCTTTGGTGTTGCATCTAACACATGCATCTCCACCGCAGCATATATAGGCACGTCATTAGATATATACGGATCAGATTTGCTCATTCTGCAAATCAACCTATGGTTGGATGGTTAGAGTGACTGTGGTATCCCCAGCCCATCAAAGTACAAATCCCGGTGCTCGTATTATTTCTGGATTTATTTCAGAATTTCCGACGAGTGTGCGTGTGTGCGTTCATAGAGGTGAGTGTATGCGCGTATGTATGAGCGCTTGCGTCTGTACTGATGTTAAAAAAAGATTTGCTCATTCTAATCGTATATGCTGTAAGTAAAGACGTACGTACCGGTGCTTAACAAAAATCGCTTCATTTTACTAGACACCTTGCAGCGTACAAAGTCGTCGATCTGCAGTAGTGCCAGCGTCCGCATGATCCGCCGACAAAACTATTGCATGTCTGGGCGCCACAACATGCCGTAAGATTAATGATAGGATTCTTCCCGTAGATCTAGCACTATTTTGGCGACAAAAGCCAGCGTGGGCAGTTTGGCTTTGTATATGACCAATCAGTCTGCTACGGAAAGGTGATCCTCGTATAAATTGTTGTGTGAACTGTTACTGTCTTGGTTCGCTTTCCTCGTATAAACACTTTATTCAGCACATTTAACCTGAAGACTCGGCCGAGTATGCTCGTATAATTCTTTTATCACTTTATTAGTACCCAAAAAAAGTCTTCTCCGTCCCCACCCATGCTTTCTCTCACGCTCACTTGGACATCAACTAGCTGCAACCAGCTGCATGCAGATTCCTCTTTGAAAATGGTCGGTGTCCTTGGTTAAATTCTACTTACTAGGACGCACTGCATCTGCATGCATGATGTCGCGCACCGTTCACGTTGTGTGCATAGACCAAACCCCTTTTCATAACGGAAATGCTACAGAGTTTAAGACAAAGAGTGAAAAGCGAGTTCAAGGGCATGTCAGAGAACCCACAACAAGCGAATTGAGCATAGCTCTTCTTAAATTGTATTTTTTTTGTTTGAATTGTTTGGATTGTTTACCACATGTGTCATGTGATGATTTAAGCGCAGCTCTGATAGTTAGGTTCCTTGTGGTGGTATCAACCCACCAGGTTCAAGTTCTACACTCGGCATATGATAGTCGCATGGCCCCCTCCCTAGGGTTTCGCCCGCGCCGCCGCCGGCTCCCCCGTCGCGGGTAGCCGCCGCTCGCCCTCTCTCTCGCCCCATCCCTCCCCTTCCCCCTTCCCTCTCCCCTTTACCCCCGCGTCGCCTCCCCAAGCGAGGCGACCGGGGCCCCTTCCCCGTTCCCCCCAGCGCACCCCCTCGCTCCTCGCTCCTCCCGCCGCCGCCAGTGCGCGCCTTCGGGCCTTGCTCGCGTGGTGCCCGCGACGGCGGGTCTGCCTGTCCCCGCGTGCGGCCTCCACTGCTCGGGCGTCGGTGGCTGGAGGCGGTGCTCCTCGGCTTGCGATGGTGTGGCTTGGAGGCAGGATTCCGTGGGTCTAGATCGTTCCTGATGCGGCGGCGCTGCCATTGGCCGCGGGGCGTGTGGTGGTGCGGCTGGCTGCCGGCTTCTGCTCCACCCAGATCTGGGCCTCATCTGGGTTGGGGCGGGCCGGCGCTCCGGCGCGAGGCGGTGCGGCTCCCTGGTGGAGATGGTGTGGCGTCGAGGGTTGCGGGCGGTCGCGGCTTCGTCGGCTGATGTGCTGCAGCGTGGCGGGCAGGGGTTGTACAGATCCTTTGGGGTCCGGCCGGGCCTGTGCGGGCCTGGTAAGCTCCTGTCGTCACGTCCGGTCGGCTCCGCGACGGCGGTGGTGGTAGTCCCCTCCCGTCGGCTGAGTGGCGGATGCCCCCGAGCCCATTGGCTCCTCGTCCCTCCCCCAGGTCTCATGTCGGTGGCTCAGAGAGACGGCGTTGATGGTTCGGTGACCGTGGTGGCACGTGTTGGTGGGCGACAGTTCTGGTGGTGCACTTCAGATCGTCGGGGTTAGTGGTGGTTGCTTGGGTGGGAGAAATCCCTGGTGGCTCGTCCGTCATTGACGCGGTGACGCATGCGGGCACCGCCGGACCTTCCTGAAGGGCGTCGGATATACCCCTTCCCCACTGCCCTCTGCGTACCGGGGGAAACTCTTGGACTTGTCCGGGCAGCAGCGGCGTCGTCCTTGCATTCCTTCTTGAAGGTGCTGCTCGGTACGCAACACCTCGAAGTGCTAGAAGCGCGGTGGTACTTCTCTGGAGGGTGCAACGGTTGCCGGCCATCTTTGTTTCGTTGATCTGCCGTTGTTGCCATTTGTTTCTCTTTCTTTCTCTGTGTGTTTCTTTTGGGCTTGTTTGTCCCGTGGCCCCAGCAAGCTCGTTGTATCGGTTGGTTGCTTTATAATCCAAAGCGGGGGGAAACCCTTTATCGGATATGATAGTCGCATTTTTCTGGATTTATTTCAGACCTTTCGGTGATGTGCGTCCAGTGCAAGGGGATATTCCCATCAAAAATGAATATCAAGACTTTGTCAATCTAAGATGACGTGCCGGCTCAGTCTCCCAGCGGTGCTCATAGGAGTAGGATGGATAGGGATCGTCTGACGTACTGCGGTGTGCAGTTCGGTCACTGACATGTGGGCCCGTCAGCCGGATGGCCCACATGTCAATGACCCAACTGCACCCTGCCGCACATCAGGGGAGTCGAGTCCGAGTATGATGTGCGTGTGTGCATTTATAAAGATGAGTATATGTGTCTATGTATGAGTGTCCGTGTCTGAACTGTGTTAAAAAAGAAAACCACAAGTGCCATGGGGCAAAGATCTGATAGCACCATAAAGACTAGACTTAACCAAACGAAGTATCACCACACCATTATTTACAGTTAAAACGGTTACAACCTGTTGCTAAAAAAAACGGTTACAACCTAGACAGCCAAACAAACCACTCATTTCGAGCTCCACCCAACCGCTATATAATCACAAGCAGACCAGCTGTTCATTCTCGTCATCGATCCCACTCCCAGCTAGCAGCATCGATCTTACACTTCGATCCCATCAAGTCCAAGCGTGCCCAGCTGCTCTTGCATATACATACACCGAAGTGAGTTAACAGCATCGTCCGTTACTACGTACATGGCTTTCGCGCATAAGGCATCCCTCTCCCCGTCTTCCTCGCCCCCGGCGAGCCTCACAGCGGCCACACCGCCGGTGAAGCCTGTATTCGTCAGAGCCCTCGCCACGGCCTCGGTCGACCCAGCAATGGCCACGCCAGCCGCGCTGGGGAGGCATGCGGTCAGGGCGCGCGCGGCGGCGACCACGCTGGCCCCGGCGCCCCTGCCCGCCGGTAACGGCGGCCTGTCGGTAGCGAAGGCCATGTCCCGGGCCAGAGACAACGGCATGGTACATGCAGCGCACCAAGTTTTTCTTTTATTTGCGCCACGATGTAACGCATGGACCGACCGACATGCTTAAGTTTTTTGATTGCGCACAGACGGCGTTCATCCCGTACATCACCGCCGGCGACCCAGACCTGGCGACCACGGCGGAGGCGCTCAGGCTATTGGACGCCTGTGGCGCCGACGTCATCGAGGTGGGCATGCCGTTCTCCAACCCCTACGCCGACGGCGCCGTCATCCAGGCGTCCGCGGCGCGGGCGCTCGCGGCCGGCGCGACGTCAGACACCGTGATGGCGATGCTGAAAGAGGTGACGCCGGAGCTATCCTGCCCGGTGGTCATCTTCTCCTACTTCAACCCCATCGAGCGGCGAGGGACTGGGAGCTTCACCGCCGCGGCCAGAGAGGCCGGTGTACGAGGTAAGTAACCACCAGCTGCGTTCTTCATCTCACTGCTAATTAACTGCACATGCATTTCTGTAGCTACTTAATCACACTAATTAATTCTTCATTAGTAATTAATGAAATTAGTTTTTCATGTGAGTAAACTTATTTATAATGGAGTTACTAATTCGCCCTTGTCACATGTGTCACAGGTCTTATAGTACCCGATCTTCCTTACACGGAGGCAAGTGTTCTGAGCATTGAAGCCAAGAAGAACGAGATCGAGCTGGTATGGTCTTCATAGAGCGTTTTATTAACTCAAAATGTAGCCGCAATCAGATATATATGATGATCCTCTATAGTTAAGATGCACGTAATAATCACCAATAGTCTCTGACAAAAGAAAAGATAAAAATTGACATATCGGCAACAACAAAATCATATAGGACCAACACTATACTTATAACGAAAGAGATGATGGACCGATCCGAAGTTTATGTTGCCATCAATATTAGGTAAAAACCTCCCTAGCCATCCGCTCTAATCGCATATAAACCGTCTTGAACAACTAATAATACAAGTATATCTTAAGTCATTAACAAATATTTTCCTCATTCAAAAAGAAAGAAAGAAAAGAAAATAGTCAAGTTGTACACTTGTACTCGGGCTAGGCTGATGAAGAGATGGGTGCAGGTGCTGCTTACAACACCAACTACAAAGGCAGAGAGGATGAATGAGATCACATCAGCTTCCGAAGGGTTTGTGTACCTTGTAAGTGCCAATTAGATGCATAATTAAAATTCAAACTGCTTTGTTGCAAGTTTAGCGTTTATATGTAGTGACCATGTGGTAATTAACTAACGCTTTAACCACATTGCACAGGTAAGTATCAACGGATTAACAGGGGCCCGCCCAAGTGTGAATCCGCACGTTAAGGATCTTCTCAGGGAGATTAAGCAGGTTTGTAAATAAAAACTGTAAATTAACTTTTCATACTTGCAAAGAATTGGTAGCTTCCTTTTCCTCTCGTCTAGCTATGCATGTATTACTGGCAGAAGCTCCGAATAATCATGAATGGATAACTGGCCACACGTAGTCGGTATCAGGCCTGCTCGTTCCCATTTGATTTGTGCAGTCCTAAATTACGACTAGTATTACTGACATCTATGCACTGTATACAAAGCGTTATAGCATTCCTACTCCCTCGCCAACAGATGGACCACAAGGCAGGCATTCAGACAAACAGCGCATTGAGTGATACGTCAATTAAGTCGGGCCTGTAGCACCTAGGAGCCCCCCGTCAGGCCAACTTCAATATTCTGACATGAACATTTATTGTCTCTTGAGATAGTGTAAGGCATCTTTAACGATAACCTGCAAAAAAAATTGGGATCAGCCTGCGGACACGGATGCGGAAGACAGCCATCCAACGCTAGTCACATATATTTCAAACCGCATTTTAACAAAGCTGACGAAATTATGCTAACCGGCAGATATTCATCAAAGTTCAAATAAAAAGTAGCACAAATCATCCACACATAGCATGCAAATTAAATCTAATACAACAAGGTCTCGAATTCGACTAGATTCCGGATGTACAACAAGTCTTTTTATGAACGGACCATGTCCTCCCACGCATACTTTCCCTTCAGCTTCATCCAACAATGTGTGCACGTAAATGGCCGTCCCTTTGACCTGTGGTACACCACGGTGGCGCGTGCGAACTACATATAATGTGTAGACCAACATTGAGTGAATGAATCAATCAACAAGTTAAGCAAGAGGAAGTAAAACTTACCATCTCCTCCATGTCCACGTGCAATGGCAACCTTGCCTCGAGCTGACTAACCAAGTTGCAAAACTTGATGACGCTGAGCAAGATAGCGTGCCAGTGATATGATAACGACCTCACGTTGCGTCATTGAATGATGTACATGCCGTAGGGCGCAATGTGCTTTCCTACGTGAAACTTTTCACGCACTTGCTCCCAGAAGGGCGGCCCTCTGGTCCGACCTATGAAATTCACAGATACCGCCAGCCACGCATCACACAACAACTCATTCTCCATGGTCGAGTAACTCACCATCCTACGTACTCTAAAAAACGACATAGCATTTAAAAAAAAAGCTCAACGATATTTGCTCGAACACATGCCGGACGTGTTGTCTGACATGGAGGTCGTCAACAGTGAGCGGAGTGTACCTGGATACAAACGACTTCAGGGCGAAAAGCTGTTGAATCGAGTGAAACGAGTGGAGTCTGTCTTTTATTAAAGGAGTGAAATATGTCGTTCCAAACGAATAATGATTGAAATTATTTGTTTGAATTAAGTGAAATGGGTGGAATCTGTTTTTTTTAACAAGTGAATTATAATTTAAACGAGCGCATCGTTATTTTTGAAAATCAGGTTATGCTCCACAAAATAACAGAATCGGGGTAAACATGCATCTCTCACGCCCCTCTTGAGCACCCAGATCCTGAACTTGCCCCCAAAAAATGACATTTTTTCTTATTAGAGGCTGTCTCCCCGAAGACACAAAAAACGACGGATAAAGTGAAGTACACAGCTGAAACCATCTCTCTTCTCCCTCTGATCATCCACAGGACACGGCTTGAGGAAGATGTGCAGTACACAGCCACGAGCGAGGAAGTGTGGCATGCTTCTTTTCTTTACAATTAGGTGGGGGTGCTTAATGATGTGTTGGGTGTGGCCAACGTCAACAGCAGTTATGCCAACCCGAACTGCAGACTGAAGGGCTGACAGACAAGCCCGTATTCATACAAACATAAAGAGAGTGTGGCCCACTCAGACGTGGTACAGCGCGTCGTATTCCACTGCGTAGGTTTTTTTTTAGCATCAGTACAGACACAAGCGCTCATATACACGTGCATACAGTCATCCTTATGAACGCACACACGCACACTCTACCCTTATGAGCACCTCCGAGAGACTGAGTCGGCATATCATCTTGAGATTTACGAAGTCACCGTAGGCGCCTCGTCGTCGACGGGAACGTCTCCTCCCACTGAAAGCGCATCGTCGGAAATTCTAAAATAAATCCAAGAATAATGCGAGCATCAGGATTTGAACCCTGGTGGGTTGGGGATACCACTGTCCACCTAACCATCTCAACCACAGGTTGGTTCGCTATTCCACTGCGTAGGTGACAACGCGTGAGGTATTGCGTCGTATTCCACTGCGTAGGTGACAACGCGTGAGGTATTTCGATGGGACAATAGGCCCTCTGTCCCATAATACAAGAACATTCTTATATTATGGGACGGAGACGTTAGTGTAGAAAACACTCTTATATTATGGGACGGAGGGAGTAGTAATCATGATGTGCTCGCGGATGCACATGATTTCGGCATCGCGTGGCCGTGTGTTCTAAAAATCCGCGTCCTAGAAGCATATCCTGAATGTGCTTGATAGATCCCATTTTTTATGAAATAAAGATAGTCAATTTGATTGGACTTAAGACTTTATTACTCCCTTTGTTCATTTTTGTAAGTCATTTCAGACAACTCAAAATGGGTTGTTTTGTACATTGTTTGAAATGTCTTCAAGGTCTTATAAAAGTGAATAGAGAGAGTATGTTTTTTGAGAAAGAATAAGATATCATTATTCTCTTTAATAAACTTTTGTCTCGTATGGAATGCTATATGATTTCACCGTTTGTTTCATCAGAAACAATCTGGGACGGAAGGATTCGAACCTCCGAGTAACGGGACCAAAACCCGCTGCCTTACCATGTGGCCACGCCCCATTCCGGGTTTTATGCGACACTAACTAAACACTATTATGTTTATTTGCTATTCATCAATACCATTTCAATTACATAAAAAAGAGGGACATTCTCTTTCTAGTATTCTACACATGCGGATAATATAGAATCAAAATAATGCATTGATCATTACATGAAATTCTATTAAGATATTATATGAAAGTCGAATTTATTCCATTCGCATTTGAGAGTGTGAATACAAGGAGGTATTTTGTGTTTGGGAAAGTCCGAAGAAAAAAGATTTTGAATCAGCCTTTTCCTTCTTTCCCTTAAAAAAATAACTCAAGAAAAATCTAATTATTTACTCTACAAGAATGAAATGCTTGTTATGCCTAATATACTTAGTTTAAGCTGTATCTGTTTTAGTTCTGTTCTTTATCCTACTAGTTTTTTCTTTTCCAAATTACCCGAAGCTTATGCTATTTTCAATCCAATCATGAATATTATGCCTGTTATACCTCTATTTTTTCTATTAGCCTTTGTTTGGCAAGCTGTTGTAGTCTTCGATGAAATCTTTAGTACTCTGTATGCCAAATTGAATGATGTGTTCATTCCAAAAAAATAGGTAAAAGCCGAGAAGTTTTATATTTTTATATTATGAACCTTCGATTCTAAAATTTAAATTCTTCTACATTGAATGGGTAGCTACAACAATAAATTTGGATCAACCTTTCTACTCCCCTGCACCTAGATTGAGCACGTACCTAAAGGTACCTACACAATACCTAACCACCTAACCCTTTTTTTGCTATTGATAAGAGTGCTTATTATAAACGAATTCTTGAAAAAAAATTAAGAATTCTTTTTTTGCATCTTTAGGTATAAGAAAAACCATCCTAGTGGATCTGTGTGGTAAGGAAAAACTGATAACCTATTCCTTAAAAAATATTGGAGATTATGTAATGCTTACTCTCAAACTTTTTGTTTATACAGTAGTGATATTCTTTGTTTCACTCTTTATCTTTGGATTCTTATCTAATGACCCAGGACGGAATCCTGGAAGCGAGGAGTAAAAATTCAGTTTTTTTATTTTTTTCTTACAAATTGGATTTGTTTCGTACATTTATCTATGAGAAAATCCGGGGGTCAGAATTCTTTCCAATTCGAAAGTCCTAAATGATCTAAGGGAGTGGAAAGAGAGGGATTCGAACCCTCGGTACAAAAAAATTGTACAGCGGATTAGCAATCCGCCGCTTTAGTCCACTCAGCCATCTCTCCACATTCCAAAGCGAAGGGTTTCCGTGATATGATATAGGCAAGA